>NC_079231.1:9502986-9710486 GCF_029633865.1 Lampris incognitus
AGTAAAACCATCCAATCAGAGTCAAACGGAAGGAATCTGCAATGCCTACCTTTACAAATGGAGAGTCATATTCATGCTGATTACAGACACAAAACAACTCATCACCTCATCAGAGTCATTTGAGTTCAAACACGTCACTGGCTCGACCCGTACAAGGGGTCACCCACGTGACCCTGTCTTCTCCAGAGTTCTTGATATTGCAATAACAGCTATTCTAGATATTGCCATTTTTTGATCGTTATTTTATGTGCTTCTGTGAACAAATGCATATTGATAGATTCATTGACAAACGTTACGTTGAAGCTGATATAGCTAATATATTTATTAATGAATTTTCAAAGTATACATTACCCACCTTACCATCACGTGTTGACAGTTTCTCTCCTGTTATGTCTCAGATCACTGATCATGCTGCCCCAGCCAAAACTGTAAAGATACGCGGACCACCAAGAGCACCTTGGAGAAATAGTGAAACGGTACGGATGGCGAAAAGAATCTGCCGGAGAGCGGGACGGAAATGGATAAAAGGCAAATTACAAATTGATTTCAAAATCTATAAAAATGCTCTCCACTGTTATAACAATATGAAATCTGCCAGACTTTCCTAAATTTCTCTAGTGATCAACAATATTAATTCTTTTCACTTGACAAACTAAATCTATCTCTCATGAGTTTCTCTCTATGATCAATTCTGATGAATTTGCTGTCTTTTTTCAAGAAAAGGTTTCTCGTATCAGAGATAATATATTAATTTCTTGCAGCAATACAATCTAGACCTGTCTCACCCTCACAACAGCATATTGCCATGAGCTCAATGTCTACATTCTCACCTGTTAACTCCAGGGATCTGGAGGAAGTAATTCGACGCCTAAAGCCTAGCACCTGTTCTGTTGATGCCATCTCTACTAAACTGTTCAAACCTGTCTCCCATTGCTTTTAGAAATGACTTAGAAAACATTATTAGTAGCTTCCTGCAGACTGGCATTTCCCCTGCTTCTCTCGAGTGTGCTGTAATCTCACCTCTGTTAAAGAAAAACAACCTAGATCCATCTATAATTAATAAGTACAGAGCAATTTCCAATCTTCCGTTTCGAAGCAAAATACTTGAAAAAGTAGTGTACAAACAACCAGATTAATATCTTTCAACTCACAAGCTATGCGATACATACCAATCGGGTTTCAGGGCCAATCATAGCATAGAAACAGTTCTCATAAGAGTAATCAATGGCCTTAAGATCAGCAGTGACTCACAGAGAATTTTCATTTTAGTATTGCTTGTTCCCACTGCTGCCTTTGACACTGTTGACCATGACATTTTAATTCAAAGGCTTCATGATTCAGTCAGCCTAGTGGGTCCTGTTCTTAACTGGTTTTCATCCTATCAAAAGGACGAGCTTTTATGTTTCAATTGGTACTTTTAAATCTGCTGAAACAAACATCTTCTCTGGGGTTCCACAAGGGTCAGTCCTTGGACCACTGCTCTTTAATTTATACATGCTCCTGCTTGGTATTGTAATAAAGAAACAATGTATCCTACCATTCATATGCCGATGACACACAGTTGTACATTTCCCTTTCCTCTGATGAGCTCAGTCCTGTTAATCCTGTTAGTCCTGTTAGTAAACCTTATTAATGATATTAATTGCTGTATGTCCAGAATTTTTTCCAGCTGAATGCAGACAAGACCGAGTTACTCGTAGTTGGTCCTAAAAGTCAGAGACAGGAAATTTATTCAAACCTGGCATCACTCTCTGTGAAATACAGTGAATAAGTCAGAAACCTTGGAATTATTTTGGATACTGATCTCAAGTTTGAAAATCACATTACTAGTATCACCAGAACATAATTTTACCACTTAAAAATATATATCAAAACTTCAGATATAATAGTTTGAGATATGAATGAGTATTCGTATCTCAAACTGTCTCTGAGAAACTGGTTCATGCATACATCTAAAGCAGGTTAGACTGATGTAACGCTCTATTTGCAGGATTATCCAAACAGTCAGTAGGACAGCTGCAGCTCATTCAGACTGCAGCAGCCAGAGTCCTTACACGTACATGAAAATTCGAACATATGACTCCAGTACTGAAGTCCCGTCATTGGCTCCCAGTAGAATACAGAGTCACTTTCAAAATCCTGCTAATAGTTTATAAAGCTCTTAATGGTTTGGCTCCTCAGTATATTTCTGACTTGCTCACTGCCTATAGCCCGATCAGGCCTCTCAGGTCATCAGGCAGAGGTTTTCTAGCTGTATCCAGAACTAGATCCAAGTCGGGTGTGGGTGCATTCAGTTGCTGTGGTCCTGCTCTCTGGAACAAGCTGCCTGCTGACCTGAGGTCCATCACAACTATGTCCACATCCAAAAGCCAACTCAGAACTTTCTTATTCTCCCAGGCTTATGGTCAATTACTCTATGTGTGTGTGAGTGTGTGTGTGAGTGTGTGCGTGCATGCGTGCGTGCGTGCGTGCGTGCGTGTGTGTGTGTGTGTGTGTGTGTGTGTGTGTGTGTGTGTGTGTGTGTGTATGTACCTTTTTGGTAGGTAGCACTTGTTTCTTGTACAGTTGGTTACATGTGCCTATATGATATATGAATATGAGATATGAAATAAGCCCTGGAGACACCCTGGCGGCCTGTCCAGGGTGTCTCCCCACCTGCCGCCCAATGACTGCTGGGATAGGCTCCAGCATCCCCGCGTTACCCCGAGTAAGGATAAGCGGTTTGGATAATGAAAATGAAAAAGGATGAATGAAAGAGATATGAAATCAATAAATTAAATAGAACTGTGTTGATGTTTCTTGGGTTTTTAATTGTTGTATGATATGTTTAGTGTATGTTGGGTGTATGCTTCTGTGGCACTGTATGTTTGAAATTACAAGGAAATAGTAGCCCCCTAATATTTTGAACTCAGTGAAAGCTAAGGTCTCAAAAACATAAGTACCTTGTCACTTACCTGTATCAGTCTGTTATCCATCCGTCCATCATCCAAACCGCTTGCCCTGCTCTCAGGGTGGCGGGGGTGCTGGAGTCTATCCCAGCAGCCATTTGGCGGCAGGCGGGGAGACACCCTGGACAGGCCGCCAGGCCATCACAGGGTTTCTTCCTTAACCATAAACATGGCTAAACGTTGGGATTGTTGGTTATTTTGTTCCTGCTAAGCACAGCAGAGGGCGCTCTATGCGGCGTACTAGGCAGCAGTAGCTGACGCAAGTAAAGTAGGTGCCGTCAGTGCGTGAGCTCATAGGCCAGAGAGCGCGTCGGACCCCAGTTGTGTTTTCATATTTTCTAACAGGTAAGCCGAATATAAACACAACCAGGTAGTATACGATGGTAGTACGTTTGAGTGAAACTTTAGTTTGTAACTGCAACATGCAGAGACATTGAGTTTGGCCGAAGCTGAAAATGGCTGTTGCTTCAGGTTCAGTGATTAAAATGGCGGCCGCCGGAGCCGGAGCAGTCCGCTAGCTCAACCGAGAGACAGTCAGTACCTTTCCGTGTGAGCTGAAGTTAGCGGAGTTTTGTGTTTTGGAGATTTATGTTTGGTAAACTGTGTGAATGATGCTGCGTTAAAGGGATGTTAACAGCAATGTAGTTTAGTAATGTGCCAGGCAGACCGGAGAGCTAACGATTACATGGACCCATATGCTAACGTTACAGGCTATGTTATCTTGTGCTAGCCCTCCAAAGCTATTGAGTCGAAACTAGGTTTCATGGTACAAAAGTGGGAGTAAGACAAGTTAATGCCATTGTAAACTCTCTTCTGACACCAATGTAGCGAGAGTTCGGGGGGGGGGGGCAGTCCGGCAACCGCCGCAGCCAGGACGCGAACCCGGATCTCCCGCACCACGGGCGACAACGTTAAC
Source organism: Lampris incognitus (assembly GCF_029633865.1). Classification (NCBI taxonomy): domain Eukaryota; kingdom Metazoa; phylum Chordata; class Actinopteri; order Lampriformes; family Lampridae; genus Lampris; species Lampris incognitus. The sequence continues at coordinate 9,506,851 of NC_079231.1, forward strand.
CATTCGACTCAAGGGTCCGAACCATTAGCCAAGGGCTAGCGGGTCTGTTTATCCGTGCACGTTACACCACCCCCCTCCTTCGGGAAATGGTGAGACCGTGAGGCCATCGGAAGCGCGTGCGACCAAGAGGCGTGAGGGAGCTGATAAGCTGAAGGGGTGGTGGTGTAACGTGCACGGATAAACAGACTCACTAGCCCTTGGCTAACGGATCGGACCCTTTAGTCGACTGGTTAACGTAGTCGCCCGTGGTGCGGGAAACCCGGGTTCGCGCCCTGGCTGCGGCGGTTTCCGGACTGCCCCCCCCCCCCCAGACTCTAGCTTCATTGGTGCTGAAGTTCCAGTATATAACAGAACGATAACTACAGTTATACCACACTAAATAGTAATGCAACCACATAAAACACTTGCAAAACATTTAATAACATAACTAACAAGCTGAGCGGAGTGCCTGATGGATAAAACAGGAGGGCACAATTCTAACGGGTAGCCTCTTCGCTACAATGCTAATTACCGGGTATTTTCGTGTAAACTGTTGCTTACCTGTCGATACCTGAAAGGAGAGTCATTCTATAGCTAAACTATTACATGTATTTCTGTAATTCCTGTAAGAGAATTCACTTTTTAAAAAAATTATTATTTTCCCCCCTTTTTCTCCCCAATCGACTCTGTGCATAGCTGTAGTTGTTACTACTGACTTCCGGTTTCTGTTGCAGCAGTCATACCAGTTTCCTGTGTGTTGGCATGTTCGATTGACAGTGGCATATTTTTCGCGATACCTGCAAGATTTACCATGGACAAATGTCAACGACATGCACAGAATTGTCGACAAACTTTCACCTGCACCTACCAGCAAAGGGGTGAAAAGTTTCAAGTTGTACATATCAAGTCACGTCCACAGGATGAGGATATTCATCCTCATAACTGCAGGCAGGCATCGCGAAAAATATCTCATTGTCAATAGCACACGCCAACAAACAGGAAACTGGTATGACTGCTGCAGTAGAAACCGGAAGTCAGTGGACTACATTTATGCACAGAATCGATTACCCCACTCTTCCGAGCCGTCCCGGTCTCTGCTCCACCCTCTCTGTTGATCCGGGGAGGGCTGCAGACTACCACATGCCTCCTCTGATACATGTGGAGTCACCAGACGCCTTTTTTCACCTGACAGTGAGAAGTTTCACCAGGGGGGCGTAGCGTGTGGGAGGCTCACACTATACCCCCCAGTTCCCCCGAACAGGCACCCCGACCGGCCAGAGGAGGCACTAGTGCAGCGACTAGGACACATACCCACGTCCAGGTTCTCACCCGCAGACACAACCAACTGTGTCTGTGGGGACACCCGAGCAAGCCGGAGGTAACTCGGGGATTCGAACCACTGATCCCTGTGTTGGTAGGCAATGGAATAGACCGCTACGCCACCTGGACGCCAAAATTGAGCATTTACTGAAGATGTTGACTAGAGAAAACCTGTTAAAAGAGAATCCAGATCAGTATAGGTAATAAGGTGTTTATGGCATTCTGTATGGGTTGTCAATGTCATATATGTTCAGTATTCTTAGTTATGTGTCCCCGTCCATAGGGTTAGTGCTTGTGCCAGGAAGGGCAGCCGATGTAAAAATCATTATGTTGATTGACAAGATCATACCGGATCAGTCAAGGCCCGGGGTTATCAACGACCGTTATCGGTGCTGTGCCCTCACAGGGTACCGATGGAAACTATCAGATTCGCTGCGGCGACCCCTGGGCAACAGGGAACAAGCCAAAAGAAGAAGATTGTTAGTTATATTTGGTTATAGTATGAAGGAATGGAGTAATATGTGGAAATTATACAGGCCAGATAAGAAGGAGCCGTCAGTACGTGATGAGTGAGTTAAAATATGCGTACAACAGAAAGCGCTGCGGACCCGAAGTGTGTTTTTATATTTTCCACTAGATTCCCAACGAAAAGGTGCTGCACCAGAGTGAGCTTCATGTCATTCTCATCTGTGTAACACTTCATTGATTCAGTTATATTTATATTGTTTATGTTACCTATGTTTATGTCATGTTTATGCCTATGTTTTATATTTTGTGTTTTGATATAAAGCACAATAGGGTTACTTGTAATGAAATTATAGAAATAAAACTGCAATTGCCACTGCCATAATATGTATAGTCTACCGTCTATATGTAGTGATGTGTAAAGTCTACTGTCTATATGTAGTGATGTGTATAGTCTACTGTCTATATTTAGTGATATGTATAGTCTACTGTCTATATGTAGTGATATGTATAGTCTACTGTCTATATGTAGTGATATGTATAGTCTACTGTCTATATGTAGTGATATGTATAGTCTACTGTCTATATGTAGTGATATGTATAGTCTACTGTCTATATGTAGTGATGTGTATAGTCTTGTCTACATGTAGTGATGTGTACAGACTACTGTCTACATGTAGTGATGTGTACAGTCTACTGTCTATATGTAGTGATGTGTACAGTCTACTGTCTACATGTAGTGATGTGTACAGTCTACTGTCTATATGTAGTGATGTGTACAGTCTACTGTCTACATGTAGTGATGTGTACAGTCTACTGTCTATATGTAGTGATATGTATAGTCTACTGTCTATATGTAGTGATATGTATAGTCTACTGTCTATATGTAGTGATATGTATAGTCTACTGTCTATATGTAGTGATATGTATAGTCTACTGTCTATATGTAGTGATGTGTATAGTCTTGTCTACATGTAGTGATGTGTACAGACTACTGTCTACATGTAGTGATGTGTACAGTCTACTGTCTATATGTAGTGATGTGTACAGTCTACTGTCTACATGTAGTGATGTGTACAGTCTACTGTCTATATGTAGTGATGTGTACAGTCTACTGTCTACATGTAGTGATGTGTACAGTCTACTGTCTATATGTAGTGATATGTATAGTCTACTGTCTACATGTAGTGATGTGTACAGTCTACTGTCTATATGTAGTGATATGTATAGTCTACTGTCTACATGTAGTGATGTGTACAGTCTACTGTCTATATGTAGTGATGTGTACAGTCTACTGTCTATATGTAGTGATGTGTACAGTCTACTGTCTACATGTAGTGACGTGTACAGTCTACTGTCTATATGTAGTGATGTGTATAGTCTGTCTACATTTAGTGATGTGTACAGACTACTGTCTACATGTAGTGATGTGTACAGTCTACTGTCTATATGTAGTGATGTGTACAGACTACTGTCAATATGTACTGATGTGTACAGTCTACTGTCTATATGTAGTGATGTGTATAGTCTGTCTATATGTACTGATGTGTACAGTCTACTGTCTATATGTAGTCTGTCTGTCCGTATGCAAGGCCAGTGTCCGCCTGGCAGTCCCTGATGAGCCATTCATCTTTTTAACTGTGGAGAAAGGAAAAAAAGGACAAATCAAATGTCTTTTGGGCAAGTCCAACTTAGTGGGGGGAGGGTCTCTTTGATTGACAAATTGACAAGTGCCGGCGGCACCTGTTGTGTGGGAAATGGACCAGCTCGATAAAATTCCAAATGAATGAACAGGTGTGTATAGTTAACTACCTGCATGAAGAGGATTCGGACGTAGTCACATTACAATGAACCAAGCAAATCAACTGAAGTCCACACCCTGTGTTTTTCCCTGCATTTTCCAACTGAATTCACAGTTAAGTGAATATCTACTAAGCGCTGGATCCTGGAATGGAGAATGTGACATGTAATCATCTCATCACATGAGCGTATTGGAGACAGACTATGAGGCAGTCACAGTCTAACTTTGTTGCAATGTTAAAGTGCAGGAGGAGGATGAGGAGAAGGGTGATGAAGAAAAGGACAGTTGGTGGAGGAAGAGCGCACTTCAGATTAAAACACATCAGTATGACTGTACATCTTCATTTTGGATTTGGTCACTGGAGAGCGTTGAGAAGAACAGGAAGTTATACTCTTGATTTTGACCTTTTTGACCCCACAAACTTCCCTTGATTTCCAAAAGGGCATCTCTGCACCACCAGGGCTGTCGACATGTCACAGCAGAGACACAACTGAAGCCATCCAGATGAAGCTGCAGAGCTGGGCGACCCACTGAGACGGATTGGACAGTGATCTGTTTTGGATGAAGGTATTATTAGAACAAACACAGAGGGAGAATTGAGCCTGGTGGGTGAATCCTGCTCACCCTGTAAGAAATGAAACGTCTGCTTCCATTAAGCCATTAATATAGGGACATATGTCTTGTTAACAGATGCTGACCAAGACGGACAGATTGATGGCTTTGGTTATGCAGGGACTTATCCATAAGGTGGCAGAGAGGACAACTCTTCCTTCTGAGGCGTCTTTTGACTGCTTAAGGTAGGGCAGCTCTTCAAATTTCTATTCTGTGTTCTGTTCTGTCCTGTCTAATGGAGGCCGCCGTGCCTGTTTGCAGATGTACTTGTGGAGGATTGATTGACCGATTGATTTGATTCGTTGATTGATTACTGTAAATCCAGATTGGGATTTAGCTTGTGATAGCCTCCGGGTGTTGATGTTGTTAAGCTAACATGTGGGCTGCATGGTCTGTCGGTGGACGTCTTGTGCAGTTGTTTTGTGAATGAGGTTTTTGGCTGCTGACCTGCAGCCCTCTTATGAATATATACATGAACTGTACACCTATTTTCTAATCGATTCTAGTCCGATGGTCCCTGTACCTGCAGAATCAGGGATTGACCATTGTTATTTCCACTGTGCTCAGTGTTCTTCTTCCAGAATAATAATGCGCGTCAGAATCTAGTCATGTTGGCCTGTGTTATGATCTATAGACGGATGAAAGGATATCGTCCATGATTTGAGCAGTTATTCTGTGTAATTTTTGGACTTTATAAGATGACGGCATCTTTCTTAGCTGATTTTGCGCAGGCTACTACTTCAAACTAAAACCGTATCTCACCGAAATCAGCACATTGAACAAATACTCGGCTCCCTGTCCGCCCCAGTGAAATGTATTCATTAATGTGCCACGGAGGTCTTCTTTCCGACGCAACTCGACACCATCTGACTTCATGGATTAACACAACTACAACCAGACAGTAGGACTAATCTCGAAAATCAACCTGCGTGTTGTTGGATTGGGAAAAAAAATAATTGGACGCCACGGGTCTGCTGTCTGCGTGTCGAGTATTGATCGTCGATAATAAAAGCAGCCATTAAGGGAGACGAGAGTGACGGCCTCTTGTAAAAGGGCTCATCTGTTGTTTGAGAAAGACAATTCCGTTTTCTTTCACAAAACTGTAGGAATCAAACCAAAACTCAATACAGGTTTATGGGTTTATGAGTAATCGTCATGACCTTTCGCTCTCACAGTTCATTTTATTTCCAGGACAGCAGTTGTGAGATGTTGACCGATCGAACTGAGATGTTTAAGGCAACTAATTTTTTTTTCCCTGCCTAAATTTACGTATTTTTTACTTTGAACTAGTCCTCTTAATTGCTTTCTTTGCAGCATTATTATGCACAAGTGGTGTTTACCGTCACGGATAAGGGGACGTGGCTTTAGAGACAGCCCCAGGATTTGGATCCCATTTCAAGCCATATGTCTCGGCTCTTCATCACCTCCTTGTCTCTCCTCCGTTTTTCATTACCTGCTCCTCAAACGCAGCGCGCCGGGCAGATTAACCTCTGTGTGTGGATCAATCAGTTTCCCCCGCTAACGGGATCCAGCAGCCGAGTGGGAGGTGGGCGAATGGGTTTCGTCAAGAAAACACGTATCTCCACCAGAAAACGGCGACAGGCGTAATGAATTTTGAAATTTGTACAATGGGGTGGTTGCGGGTTTCAGCGACACAAGAGACTCCAATCTGGCTTCGCCAGCACACATTACATTTTCAGTTCGAGAATGAGAAAGAAAGAGACAGAAATTGCAGATACGGAGATTCGGGGACGCTGAAGGATCATCCAATTCGGGTTAAGAGATGAAGAGACACTCCCCGGAGGTGTGGGGAAGGTAATTGTTAGGCAGGAGGTGACAGAGAGAGGTTAATATCTTGGATTAAAAGCCCCCGGCTAGAGAGAGGTGGCAGATAAGAGGTGGAGGAGAGAAGAAGAGCTAAACCATTTTGCTGCTTTGCTGTATTTTAAACGAAACACACGAGGATCGTGTTCTAGCTGCAGCTTGAAATCTCGCTTTGTGAGAGAGGGTATGAAGCTTCTTGTATTTGCTGTGGTGAATCATATTGCATAGTGATGCATAGGATGTTTGTTGATGTATTTTACCTCAAATCCCATAAAATCCCATATCGTCAGGCCTTATGCCGGAATGTGAATTTCAGATTAAAAGCTTCTTTTTGGCATCAGACGTGTGGCAAACAATCAAATGTGGAACAACGGTACATTAAGAGGGATGTCCTGCTATCTGCTGTTACAAAACATACTCTCACCTCACAAACAACTATATTAAACATCTGGATGGTGCAATGCAAACATGCACACTAAAACCACACACATGCACACACTTATGTATGCATTCACACATACACTGATAAAAGTGTGTTAATGCACATATATGTAAAAGAAATATAAATGTTTTTATATTATATATATTTAATGTTATAAATAAATTATTAAACAATATACATTTAAATATAACAAATAATTTAAATGATATATAAATAAATTTGAATTTAATTTAAACTTAAATAAATAAATTCAATATAAAAAATAATAAATTAATATTAATAAATATTAAATTATAATATTAAAAAATGACCAAAAAAAGTCATTTAAAGTAAGCTACCTCGGTCGCCACACTCTTGTTTTTCAGCATGGGGCAACACGCTACACAGACGTAGCATGAATTATGGGGTTAATTTGGGAAGTGCTAACCTCTTCTGTGATGCTAACACCCAAAAGTTTTGTTCAGTGGCTTATATGCTAGCTACACCACACATTTTTTGGAAAAACAAAAAAAACAAAAAACAAAACAGAGGGGTCTATATCAGAGGGTTAATACTTCTAAATTGTGCGATTCCACCTCCTGACTGAAACTACACCTTCACCCTAACCTGCCACACCCGGGAGTGTTGTAGTTGTCATGTAAGATCTGCTTTTATGTACCCAGCCCTCCAAAATGAGGAATCGGATTGATTTGCTGAGAAGTCCAACTTCACGGTAGTTTTCTCATCTGCTTCTTGTGTTGGCACTTTGGCACAAATATAACATCAAGCACCTGATTATACGGCCCATAAACCATCCCTTCATAGCCTTCATTTACACTTCCAACTTTGGCCCATCTGAGGCCCGGCGATGGGAACAAACTGCCAGTTAACACGTTACCACATCTGTCACGATAAATATTTCACTGCTCACTTCATCATTTATTATTTTCATCGTTATTGTTAGTATTGATGATTTTTTTTCGATTTGCCATTTTTTAAGTGTAGCTAACATGTCATAATGCAACAGCAGATTAACCTTCAAATCCTGGATCAACAAAACTATCAAAAAATAAACCTTTTCAGGTCAAAGTTCATCATCCTGCATGCTGTCAAGTCGATAAGTGAGGTATCACAGATGATCTGTACATCCATCCAGTCCTCCCTGCAGCGCTTCTTGAGTTTTTCTTGTTTCATTTGTTGTGGTGCTAAGAGGAGACGGGATGTGAAGGGCGAGGCCGAGGACTAAAGGTGCCACCTTTGTTTAGTTAAAGTCAGAAGTGCCTCCTCAAAGAGGAAACAGACAGTTTATTTAAAGAAATCCTCTCCGCCGCTTGACTCCCGTCTCCCAGTCCTGAGAAGATTTCTGCGCTGTTCAATTGGTTTACATTTCCATGAAGAAACCTAGAGGAGAGGAAGGAAGGCGAGATAAACCTGCTGAGGTGTGACAAACCACAGGCTGTGTTGTTTTTGTGTGTGTGTGTGTTTGTGTTTGTTGGCTCGATGTGCAGCAGTGTCAGATTTGTGGCCCCGCTCCAGGCTGGCTGTGTTTTCATGGAGCTCTGCTATTTATTGAAACGAGACCCCTTTTATTCAGCTGCACACGCCGAAAGCCAACCACCGTTATCTGTGAACCCAAGAAAGGGTTCGTCTGCGGTCAACTTTAACCACACACACACACACACACACACACACACACACACACACACACACACACACACACACTTAATCTTTGTGCAGTTAATATTATAATAATTATAATTTAATATTATAATTATTCAGTTTGATCAAATTTTACTTCCTGCTGCCCATGCTGTTTAATGCATTCCATTTTCATGTTTTGGAAGTTATTTATTTTTAATTAAAAAAGAATTCCACTCAGATTGTTATCTAGTGCCTTGAACATCATGCACTTTATTTTTTCAAATCTTTTCTGTTATACACAAAATTCAATAAAACATATGTTTATTTAAAGGCAGCCTTGTGTTGGGGTTTGTGTTGCTGTAAATTTTGGCACAAAATGTTTTGGTTACACTTTATTTTAGGGGGTCGGTAATAAGGTGGTAATTATCACGTAATTTCTTAGAAATAAGGTTGAAATTACCTTGTAATTTGGGTTAGGGTTAGCTGTAAAATTACCTGTAAAAACTACCACCTTATTACTAGGAAATTACAAGGTAATTTCAACCGTATTTCTAAGACATTACATGATAATTACCACCTTATTACTAAATGAAGTGGTACCAATTTTTTTTAATGTTTGCCGCAACTGAATATCGGCCCCAAATATCGGTATCGGCCCTGAAAAAAACCATATTGGTTGACCTCTAATATATATATATATATATATATGTATATATATATATGTGTATATATATATGTGTGTGTATATATATATATATATATATGTATATGTATACACACACACACACACACACACACACACACACGCACACACATACATACATACATACATATGTGTGTTTTTGAGTGTATTATAGGAAAATGTTGCATATGCAGATGCATAAGTACGCAGACATGAACCATATGCATCTTATTGAAAACCAGTCTTCAAAGTTAGTCTGCACCCATGCACATGTATATGCAAGCAACACAGCTGCAGAAATGCACACAAACAGTTACCTACCTACACACACAGGCAATTTGATACTAGCTGCAGTATGCAGAGTGTGACACAGACAGAGGCTGTAGTCAATATGTGGTAATCTCACACCAAACCAGGGTCATTTTACCCTCCGTTGCTCAGAGGAATTGATCATCAGCCACTGAGTCAAACTAAGAGAAACTCCCTGCTCAGCCAAACAGACAATCTGAAGATTTAATGAGATGCATTGCCTGCAAAGCTGCGGTCTTTTTGAAGGGAATAGCACCCGCACACGTCCTATACCCTGGGTCAGTCAGAATTAACACATAGAGCTGGTATGAAGCCTGTAAGTCATCGACACCCATCAGGAGCCGGTTGCACAAAGCCATGTTAGACCGGTCTGTAGAGTTAGACCAGTCTTAGTTTTGCTCTTAAACCAGTCTAATGCGAGTTAGATAGTTGCACAAAGATAAAAACTGACTAATATTGCTAATAAGAATTTAGCCAACCTACCACCGGGTTAGCACAGAACAAGGAGCTGTGTTTCCATGGTAACAATCGTGACACCTGCTGACTGCTAACAAAAAAGAGGTAAATACAGCTCATCATCTGTGGTTTGCAACCAACATTATGAAGCGAGCAATTGGAAGGGAAAGCATTTTCTGGGACCTCAACAAGTCCTTGCACAAATACTAAATATCCACCCATCCATTATCCAAACACGCTGGACAGGCCGCCAGGCCATCACAGGGCCCACACACACATTCTCACCTAGGGACAATATAGTACGGCCGATTCACCTGACCTACATGTCTTTGGACTGGGGGAGGAAACCGGAGCACCCGGAGGAAACTCACACAGACACGGGGAGAACATGCAAACTCCACACAGAGGACGACCTGGGACGACCCCCAAGGTTGGACTACCCCGGGGCTCGAACCCAGGACCTGATTGCTGGGAGGCGACCGCGCTAACCACTGCACCACCATGCTGTCCTTATATTATGCTAAATATATGATCGAATAATACCCAAAGTACATAGAAAATCAAGAATTACACAGCTTTGTGCAACAAGTGCAGTTGGACGTCTACCTGAAGTGTGACTTCACATTAGCTCTAGCCAAGGTCAAAGTGCAACCAGCTCCAGCGGTTGTGTCAGAATTCAGTATTCATAAGTCCGCGGTGGTGTAGCGGTCTAAGCATTGGTTTGTGTTGATGCAGTTGCCCACTGGGGACCGGGGTTTGCGCCCCGGTCTTGTCAGATCCGACTATGGCCGGACTTGATTAAGCAGCAATAATTGGCAGTGCTGTCTTCGGGAGGGGGGCGGAGTCGGCTTGTGTTCGTCACATGAATGTGTCTCTGTGTGTGTCGGAAAAAGCAGTGGTTTGGCCTGGAGTCGCCTTGTCCCGAAAGTGGGGAGGCGGTCTCCTTCGAGACTGCCGGCCGGAGAGATGCAGTTGGAGAACGCGTGCAGTACGAGGGAGGGTGTTTGAACTAAAATAGGGATCGATTGGCCACTAAATTGGGAGAAAAAGGGAAAAATCAGAAATAAATTTAGAAAAAAAAAAGAAATTCAGTATTTGTGTTGTCAGTATTAGTTAATGTGTACCGTCTCTTTAAGAGTCTTCTGTTCACTGATGACGTCTCCAGCACCACGGCGACAATACAGGAAGTGCAGTAGTCAACAGAAAACCCGATAAAGCCTCGAGACGTTTTGTTCACGATATCACTATTCTCTACATACATTTCATGCTTTTGGATGCACTGTCGGTATGTTAGCATTCTTAACATAAGTCTAAGTCACATTTGTTAGTCATATTAGTTTGGCTTGATATAAATATGTCGTATTTTATTGTATGAGTTCATATTATATGTACTGTTATTAGCGAATGCTAACACTAGCGAATTAATTGGATGTGATAATCCATTGTCATCAGTTTAGCCAAAATACTCACCTTAGTTGGTCAATAATGAGGTGTATGCTAGAAATTGCATAGCAGTAACACACTTGAAACTCATATATCATTTCATAGTCATTTTTATTGATGTATTGAAATTTGTATGTTTGTTGCGTAGTGTCTCATGTAGTTTTACCCTACTTCCAGTCAACCATTAAACGGAGTGGAACTAAGCACCCTCTTCAGCGTGGTGATTGGAGGACGAGTTGTCTATCTGCCAGTTTATGCAGGGCGTATAGGGGTGGCAGAATAGTATTCATAATCTCCCTGCTAAAAGGGGCGGGGCTATTTGACTTGAGTTTCCCACCTGTTTGGACCTGCTCCAAAATCATATAAAACACCATAAAGCATACTATTTACACAACTATATGACTGAACAATCTTTAAGAGCTCTCTGAACAGCTTGTCAGTTGTTCTGAGCGTTCACTTCCTTGATCACCGTCATTAAAATCAGCTGACTGTAAAAGAGGTCAAGGGTCAAAATCTCAACTTTTGTGACCCACAAATCACCACATAACAAGGTGTCTTAACAATAATCATCTGATTGGTTCCTGTATGAAGAAGATATCTGCACACCTGTCCAACCTTTCAGCAGATACAGGGGAGAGCGAACAAGTTTGACAAATAACATTTAAAAACCTCCACACAACACTGTCGCAAGAAAATTGTTGTGTATTTGTTTATTTGTTACTCAAAAAGCTCCTTATCAGACCAACAGAAGAAATCCTATTCCATAAAGAAATTGGCAAAAAGGTGATTCCAGTATTCAATCAATGTGTTGACCAATGAGGTTTCAAAGACTAATCAGTTTTTCTCCCAAATAATGCAAATATTGGGCATTCCAAGTCATTAAATTGTCTTAAATGTGAAATTATGAGGTGTTAATTTCTACATTAGCATTTTTATTTTTTTCTGCAGCAGAATCAATTTTTTTAATAGCCGGTCTAAGCCTGAACCCACCGGATACACTTAGCCGTCTCGGAAAATGTGCAGTGATCCAAAAGTAATGAGCCAATATGTCAGAAAATGTTTTCACCAGTTGAGTATTTATGGAATTGGCTGTGCAAGAACAAATACAGACGGAGCACCAATGAAAGGAAAAAGCAACATAACGTGTGTTAGTAAAGGTGTTGGGCCACCTCGAGCCTCCAGAACATCTTCAATGCTCCTACAAGTCTCTGAACTGTAGCAAGGAATGGCCACAATATGATTATGCTCTCCTTACAAATTTTGGGGCTCAATCTACGACGTATGTGGGAAATCTAGATAAACCAAATCAACCAGTTTAAGATCTGAAGTTATAAATGCTCGATTACAGGGGTTTCTGTCTTTGCTTCAGAGAAACGCACAGGCAACGACTTTCAATAATAGACATTTATTGATAGCTAAATGTCTACCAACAATAGAATAAATGAATAAATGAAAACTCAGAATCGAATAGGTAAATGAAATAACTTTCAGATAACAAAACAACAGAGCTTATGTGTCTGTTTGGTCATGGTGTAAGAGAGTATGTGAATTTCAGAACTACCAGAGAAGGCGCGGGACGTTATGAGGGATTAACATCTTCCTTAGGCTTAAAATTAGGATTTTAGATTACTGCCTGACATCAACTCTTATGAAAGGCAGCAGATATGACTCGAGCCTACTTTAGATGATGCGTCGAGGATGAGATGACTCGGTTCAGCTGGAGGCCGAGTGATGGTCCCTGAAGGCTTACTCCCTACTCCTGCATGAGAATTCCCTGCGAGAATTCACCCACAGGGGAAGCGAGGTTTCCAGGCAACGACGTCGTCTGCAGCCCGGCCCTTCGCTGATATCTCGCTACGTGTTGTGTGTGGCGTTTCTTGGGCAGGACCTGCCTGGGCTATCCTTGGCGAAAGTCCACTTAAATCTTTGTTGACTCCTGGGTAAAGAATGCATGGAGGTTCTCAGCAAACAGCCAGATGTTGGTAGGTGATGGGTCTTTGCTGCGCGTTGGTCCGTCTGAGCAACAGTCAAACAGTAATCTGCTACACTGACTTGAACTGATCTGACTCGGGAAATATAATCTGAAAGTAACTTCGTTGGCCAGACGATAAAAGTTCCAGAAATTATCACACATGATGCTTACTCAGTTGCAAATAAATACAAACCTGAGATTCATCCATCCATCCATTATCCAAACCGCTTATCCTGCTCTCAGGGTCGCAGGAATGCTGGAGCCTATCCCAGCAGCCATTGGGTGGCAGGTGGAGAGACATCCCGAACAGGCCACCAGGCCATCACACTGCCGACACACACACACACACACATTCACACCTAGGGACAATTTAGTACGGCTGATTCACCTGACTACATGTCTTTGGACTGTGGGAGGAAACCGGAGGAAACCCACGCAGACACGGGGAGAACATGCAAACTCCACACAGAGGACGGCCTGGGACGACCCCCCAAGATTGGACAACCCTGGGGCTCGAACCCAGGACCTTCTTGCTGCGAGGTGACCGCGCGAACCACTGCGTCATCGTGCCAGAGAACATGGTAAACACTAATCATCCTATCCCATTAAATCCAAAATGACATTCCTGATAAACTAAACCAGTGAGATGAGTTCCTATACTATTAGTAGATGGACAGAAGTTAACTCACAACTCATTGATTATCATCCATCAATCCATCCGTCCATCCAAACCGCTTATCCTGCTCTCAGGGTCGCAGGGATGCTGGAGCCTATCCCAGCAGTCATTGGGCGGCAGGCGGGGAGACACCCTGGACAGGCTGAAATACTATGAGATGAGTTCCTATATTATTAGTATAGGAACTCATTTCAATTCCTTTGGATATACTATTAGTAGATGGACAGAAGTTAACTCACAACTCATTGATTATCATCCATCAATCCATCCATCCATCCAAACCGCTTATCCTGCTCTCAGGGTCGCAGGGATGCTGGAGCCTATCCCAGCAGTCATTGGGCGGCAGGCGGGGAGACACCCTGGACAGGCTGAAATACTATGAGATGAGTTCCTATATTATTAGTATAGGAACTCATTTCAATTCCTTTGGATATACTATTAGTAGATGGACAGACGTTAACTAACAACTCATCGATTATCATATGTTAGAAATACTATCTTATATGAGATGACTACAGAATAGCATTAATAAAATAAAACAAGAAAGAAAATAATAAAATAAAGTAACTAAATACAGTTAACAGAATATAGTTTGACCGAGAAGACTTAAGTAGCTGTGGTCAGTAAATGGCAGTATAGTTACATGGCAGGAATGTATGTAAAACCTTAAATTAATATTTCAGTTAATTTGGGTGGTATATTATGTGACTTAGATCATCGTGAAATTGTCTGCTGAGTAATATTGGCAGGATGGCTAAATGGTCAGACAGTTCATTCAGATGAATTCAGACAGAGACGAGGAGCGGTACAGTTTATGATTTAAGACAATTTATCATAGGGCTTTGGGTGTGTGTGTGTGTGTGTGTGTGTGTGTGTGTGTGTGTGTGTGTGTGTGTGAAACTCGGACGAAGGGGGGGGTTGAGATTTAAATTGATCAATTGAAGTTATTGCCCTATCTCCATCATAATACGATGGTGAGAGTTCTTCTCCTTTTGTGGGGATGAGATTAAATCTTGTTCCTGTGATCAACGGTGACGATAACCTGGAGAGGTTGTCAGATGGTCCCGTGTCTTGACGTGAATCTAGTACCCATATCAAAAGCAGGGTGGTTCCTGCTGAGTCTCCCATCTGCGATAGCTTGGCAGGGTCATTAAGTGGTCTCCGTGTGCTGCGGCGAGGCTGCTAATTATGACAAAGACATGGAGCCTCTTCTCCATGTCAGTTTGGCACTTCTGAGTGGGGTGCAGCACAAACCCAATTAGTTTATGAAAAGACTGTTGGTGGTGTCTGGTGAAGTTTTCAAGGAGGGGAAGGGAGGGAGAGAGAGAGAGAGAGAAAGAGTCCTCGCTACAGAACTCTACTGGCAGGATGGAACACCAGTCTTCCAAAAGATATTCCCTCATTTGGTGATTTTGTTGTTGTTGTGGATTTTGTCCCCCTTTTTCTCTAAACTGTATCTGACAAATTACCCCACTCTTCTGAGCCGTCCTGGTTGCCGCTCCACCCCCTCTGCTGATCCAGGGAGGGCTGCAGACTACCACATGCCTCCTCCGATACATGTGGAGTTGCCAGCCGCTTCTTTTCAACTGACTGTGAGGAATTTTGCCAGGGGGACGTAGCGCGTGGGAGGATCACACTGTTCCCCCCAGTTCCCCCCACCACCGAACAGGCGCACTGACTGACCAGAGGAGGTGCTAGTGCAGCGACCAGGACACATACCCACATCTGGCTTCCTACCTGCAGACACGGTAAATTGTGTCTGGAGGGACGCCCGGCCAAGCTGGAGGTAAGACGGGGATTCGAACGGACGATGCCCATGTTGGTGGGCAACGGAATAGACCGCCACACCACCCAGACACCTCATTTGGTGTTTTGATGTTGGTGGTGGAGAACGCTGCCTAACACGTCGGTACAAATCCCCCATAGGTGTTCAGTTGGGCTGAGATGTGGTGACTGAAGGCCCATATGATTTACATCATCTTCATCCTCATCAAACCATTCAGTGACCCCTTGTGTCCTGTGGATGGGGGGGTCATTGTCATCTGGGAAGAGGATCCTCCCATCAGGATAGAAATGTCTCATCATAGGATAAAGGTGATCACTCAGAATAACATTGTATTAATTTGCAGTGACCCTTCCCTCTAAGGGGACAAGTGGACCCAAACCATCCATCCATACAGCATAACAGAGCCCCCGGACCCCCTCACTGTAGGGGTCAAGCATTCAGGTTCTTCCTTTCATTTGTCACCTGTCTGGTATATACATATAAAATAGATTATGGCCGCTTTGTGACCCCCTATTATTAAAAAGTCATAATGTCCTCTACTTGTTCCACCTGACATAAGCCCCCCCCATGATTTTTCCAAAACTCGATCTTAAATTCCTTTATTCTTGTCGTAAAAAAGCCTTGAAAAGTATTGGATACTTGCAGAACCCCGTGGAAGAGAGGATGTGCTGAGAAAAGCACCAGCTGACATAAAGAATGGCTTGTCTTCGAAGTCGAAAACAAACACGTGAACAATACCTTTAAATTAGGTTGGGTTAGATTGTTATATTACACGAGGTAAAACTTTAATTAACCCCACCGTGTTCCACGTTGCACCTTCAGATAATGTCTTATGACACAAACAAGAGAAGACATACAAAGAAAAACAACACAATGAGATGGAAACCAACATAACAACACACCACATTAACGGAAAACCAACAACTGAATTTTTCTTCTCAAGTATTTTGGCGGTCTTTGAGGTAATTTCCTACAAACTCCTAACACTGGACCCCAACTTTATGGGAAGTTAACTTTTAAAATGGCTAACTTCTCTACTCCGTTGTGACAACAGAGGGGCCAAATTAGGAGAAATGGCCCTTGTCAATAATATTTTCACAGCCACCGGTGAGGCCGAGTCCAGAGAGCCTTATAATAACTTACAGCGTACAGGAAGTGGGTCGTAGGAAGTCTCAGGAGGGTCATCCATCCTGTTTTAACTTTGTTTTGCATGAGTAAACAAAAAATAGGCCACAGGATGAAGCTGAGATGCTTGCAGAAAGGCAGTGTTTTTGTATAATCCATGTCCCTTGTGGTTTTGTTGTGGCGTCCAGAGATTTTCAACAGTACTTCATCAGAAATGACGCTGTAATTACATGAATGTCTGAATACCAGAGAAATGGTAACGCCTATATGGAGAAAAAAAAAGTTTGCAGCCTTGATGCTGAATGGACACCCACCATCTTGCCCGGTGCAGTTTGTAAAGCACCAAACGATGGTATGAAATGTGGGAGACTGCTGCCTCCTGCTGTGAAAAAGAACCACTCGTTTTCGATGCATTACATTAGGATGCGGAATATCCCTTTAAACCTCTGCTTCTTCATGCTGTATTTCCCTGGTAGGGTTTTTTACACCTACATACACACAGCTTTACACAACAGTACACATGTAATGAAATACAGCAGCAGCAGCATCTGTACTCCGTCGTGTCATCTTTTACAGAGGTTAAAGAATTTGTAAAAAAAAGTTAACATTTATTTATTGTTGGTGGGGGCGTTTTGCATGTGTTATGAGTCTGTAGACAAAAACACTTGGATTGGACATGCGAACGTCTCACTTACCTCCAAACAGGAAGTGTGTTTCCTTTGTTTTTGTGAGTATATGGACCGATTCTGCAAACAGGTCGTGAACTCTACATCCCATATGTACTTCAGTCTATGTATGAAGTTGGAACATGTATGTCTTGTATTTAAGGATATAGAAAAGAGGACGCTAAATTCATTCAACACAACCCTCTTTCTCCTCTTTTTGTGTGTGATGTAGGTTTATATTACTCTCTTTAATGCATTTAATGCATAATCAATGTATTTGTCTTTATCCCCCGGCATGAATTGTGTATTTGTAAATTCAATAAGGTCAGTGATGACAGCTATAAAAAGATCATTGGGCGTCCGGGTAGCATAGCGGTCTGTTTCGTTGCCTACCAACAATCCCTGTGTAACCTCCGGCTTGGTCGGGCGTCCCTACAGACACAATTGACCGTGTCTGTGGGTGGGAAGTCGGATATGGTTATGTGTCCTGGTCGCTGCACTAGCGCCTCCTCTGGTCGGTTGGGGTGCCTGTTTGGGGGGGAGGGGGAACTGGGGGGAATAGCGTGATCCTCCCACACGCTCCGTCACCCTGGTGAAACTCCTCAATGTCAGGTGGAAAGAAGCGGCTGGTGACTCCACATGTGGTAGTCTGCAGCCCTCCCCGGATCGGCAGAGGGGGTGGAGCAGCGACCGGGACGGCTCGGAAGAGTGGGGTAATTGGCCAAGTACAATTGGGTAGCAAAAAAGGGGGGAAAAATCCAAAACAAGCTACAAAACAAAACAAACAAAAACAAAAAAAGGTCATTGTACAAGGGAGCGATGCGAGGCCATGTGTGCTCAGATAAGTAAATGCAAGTAAGTGAATGACAAGACAGAAAAAAGTGAGTTTTGTCATATTAGTTTAATATAGTGCTTCAAAACATCATCTCGCAGAACTTTACACCCCGATGATCAAGAAAACCCCCAAGGTACCATTACCATCAGCCTGCGTAGAGAAAGCCCACATCCTAGTCAATAGGACAGAAACAGAAGTCAACCCAAGTCAGAGGGAGTCACACATCGAGCCTCCTCAAAGACAGACTGAAATATTGCACCGTGCTTTCAATGAGCCTTTTTCTTCTTCTCACCTCGCAAAACAAAAACCAACTCTTTAAAGCCTTGTAAACAATTTGCTGATGCTGCCTTTCGAAGTTAAAACCCACTCAAAACGTTGATAATCAGTGATAGGGGAGCGCTCATGGACGCGTCCCCTCGCCACACCACGTGCACACGTGTATTTACGTGCACGTGACTCCCAGACAGGGCAGACTGCAGGTATACGTTTCCTCAGTCATCTAAATGATTAAATGACGTCCAAATGACGTCAACTGATACATTCAAAAAGAAAATTTTATTGCAATACATTGCTCAGGTTATTTTTTTCTTGTTTTGTTTTTTCTGCATTTGAAGACTTTAGCTCCATCAACTCGATACCCATCGCCGCCAAAAATACAGTAGCTAAATCAGTCAATACTTCAACAAAACATGTGAGATCATCTTCAAAATCATACTTATTTGCAAACTAAAGTCTTAAACTGATTTGTAGCATTAATTCTAATTCACAAAGTCGTTTTAATTTAATTGATTATTAGTATTAGTCGCATATAAAACATGTACACCGTAGTCATTTTGGGAGACGGTGGATATCTGAATTGGAAGCCAAATTCGTCATATGTTTGCCCATTCATCAACAAATCACTTCAGTTTCTTCAAGGAAAATAATATTCAGATATTTACAAGCTGGTCATATCATACCCCAAGTGCCATGATAACCTTCGTAATAAAAATGACACAAAAATAAAGAGATGAATATTATGCTACAAGATATTCCTGATTCAGCTGTGCCATTTTATCACACACGGATGAGCCAAAACATTATGACCACTCACAGGTGAACTTAATTAATCATCTGCAAATAGGGCCACGTGTCAGGGTCTGGGTAGATTAGATGGTAAGCGAACAATCAGTTCTCATAGTCAATGTGTTGGATGAAGGAGAAATGGGCAGGAGTAAAGACCTGAGAGACTTTGACAAGGGCCAAGTTGTGATGGCCAGATGACCGGGTCAGAGCATCTCTGAAACAGCAAGGCTTGTGGGGTGCTCCCGGTCAGCAGTGGTGCGTACCTACTGACAGTGGTCCGAGGAGGGACAAACCACAAACTGGAGACGGGACGTTGGCATCCAAGGCTCATCGATGCGTGAGGGCAACGAAGGCTATCCTGTCGGGTCCGAACCGACAGAAGGCCTGCTGTGGCACAAGTCACATAAAATTTTAATGATGGTTACAGGAGGAATGTATCACAACACACAGTGCATCACTGTGTGTGGGGCTGCATATCCACAGACCGATCAGAGTGCCCATGATGACCCCTGTCCACCGTCAAAAGCCCCTACAATGGGCACGTGAGTGTCGGACCTGGATCTTGGAGCAGTGGAAGGAGGCCGCTTGGTCCGATGAGTCCCGTTTTCTTTTAGATCATGTAGATGGCCTTGTACGTGTGCGCCATTTACCTGTGGAAGTGATGGCACCAGAATGCACTATGGGAAGACGACAAGGCGGTGGAGGAGTGTGATGCTCTGGATAATGTTCTGCTGGGAAACCCTGGGTCTGGCCATTCATGTGGACGTCAATTTGACACGTGCCATTTACGTAAACATCGTTGCAGACCAGGTACACCCCTTCGTGGCAATGGTCTTCCCTGATGGTAGTGGCCTCTTTCAGCAGGATAACGTTGAGGAACATAATTAAGTGTTCAAGCTGTTGCCCTGGCCTCCAAATTCTCCAGATCTAAATTGGGTTAAGCATCTGTGGGATGTGCTGGACCGACAAGTCCGATCCACAGCGGCTCCACCTCACAATTTGCAGGACTTGAAGGATCTGCTGCTAATGTTTTGGTGCCAGATACCACAGGACACCTTCAGGGATCTTGTAAAGTCCATGCCTCAGCAGGTCGGCACTGTTTTGGCAGCACACAGAAGACCAACAGCATATTAGATATGTGGTCATAATGTTTTGGCTCATCAGTGTATATACACACGTTATCATAAGCCGTTCCCGTAGCAGAACACCAACAGGACATCACCACAGTGATTTAGGCCGACTGATGATGATGATGGCGAAACCAACGATAACTGTTATTCTTAAAACTTTTCCACAATGGTAAGCCTTGCCGTGCCTTAAAATCATTGCATATAAAGTGATGCTACCAACAGGTATTGTCTGTCAATACCCAGACCCAAGAAGCATAAAACAAAAATAAGATATCACCTGACATCGAGATACGCAGTTTGGCTTTTTTTTTTTTGGGTTGGGGGTGCAAGAAGGAGTGCATTTCCACATTAAAACATGGAAAAAAATTAAATGAGACAAAAAAAAAACCCAATCCCTGGTTCTGTCTTACAGGCTTTCCTCTCTGTAGTTGCATTTGTCGTGACAGCGGCTTCTAGTGTCCAGGAGGAGGTAGTGCCACACATTTCACAGACAACTGGCAGAGAATGGAGTACAGTCAAATCGGTTAAATGCTAACAGAAGAAAGCCGGGTCAAACAGGGTCTGGTAAATAATTCTTCATATTTGCTTTAACCTGCATGGAATACGTAATGCCTAGGATTAAACACATCAGGACATTTCATTGGTGTCAGACACTTAATGTTGTAAATCACAGAAAACTGGAGAGCTGGTGCTCAAAACACTTTTCTTCCAACATCCAGATCTTCTGCCACTCGTCTTGTCCCATGTGTCAAATCCAAACTAAGTGGACTGCAAAAAGTAAAAAGTTTATTCAGAACCACTTCTTCAGTCAGATGTGGATGGAAGTTGTGGTCACATTACATCCATCCATCCATTATCCAAACCACTTATCCTGCTCTCTGGGTTGCGGGGATGCTGGAGCCTATCCCAGCAGTCATTGGGCGGCATGCGGGCAGACACCCTGGACAGGCCGCCAGTCCATCACAGGGCCTACACATAGACACACACACATCCACACCTAGGGACAATTTAGTACGGCCAATTCACCTGACCTACATGTCTTTGGGCTGTGGGAGGAAACAGGAGCACCCGGAGGAAACCCATGCAGACACAGGGAGAACATGCAAACTCCACATAGAGGACGACCCGGGACGATCCCCAAGGTTGGTCACGTTACAGGGAATCCCAGTTCACCCTTCAGCTCCATTGTGCAAAATCTGGCTCCAAAAATAAAAGATGGCAGCGTTCAAAAACACAATCCCCAGGTTGCAAAAGGCCCTTCTGAAAATGACTGGTGATGTCATACTCACTTTTATCACAATATGTGTAGTCGTCACTGGATCTGACACGTGGGAGAGCAAAACTACATTACATTCAGACATTCCAGTTGACATTTTGATGACAACTTGATGTCACCAACAAATGGAATTTAATCCCAGATTCAATTTTCTGGGATTTCTACACCCAGATTTTTCAGCATGTATCAAGACAAACAGAATTTAAATTTTTAAAGGATATTTTTCATACTTCGACATGATTGATAACAAGACCACTTGAGCTGTTGAAGATATGAATTATCCTACTGTGGTCGAATCCCCACCATCATGTACTCAATGCAGTTTAAAACAAAGGTCCAGAACCATCTGCAAAACACTGTTTGACGGGTCTGCTGCTGATGCAGCTAATCCACAATCTCCATCCAGACATCGCTGCCTTTGCCAGTCACATGATTGTCTGTCACTTACTGTTGGGGGTCAATGGAGGTATGGGATGACACGGATAACTGTGTGAGTATGGATGTGGTTGTAGTCGAGAGCTTTTCGCTAAAATAAGCTTTTACTGCTTTTTAGCTGTTTGTTTTGTGTTTCCCAACGTCTTAAGAAGGTTGGGGCTGAAGATGGTGACCTCCAGGGGGTGGTGGATTTTGTGTGTTTATGTGTGTGTGTGTGTGTGTGTGTGTGTGTGTGTGTGTGTGTGCGTGCGTGCGTGCGTGCGTGCGTGTGTGTGTGCTTGTGGTTGGGATCGGATTAATGATCCTTCCCTGGAAGTAAGAGTCACTGTTGGGCCAGCAGGGCATTGCGGTTGGCTTTCATTTTTTCCAGGCGTTTGGACAGGTGGCTGTTACTCGCCTCCAGCTCATCGATCCTGTCCAGGGCTGACCTCAGCTACAGTAGCAAGAGAGAGAGAGTTATGAAAAACATGGAGTGTAGGGAGCCACCTTGGCTCAAAGGCAGGTTTCCAGTGAATAACGTCTTAACAGTAGTGGGGACAGATGAGGAAATGAGTAATTTGTGTGGTGTTGAGCCTCATGTTGAATAGATATTTGATGCTTTAGTTTTAGACGTTTTAGGGCCCTGAGGGACTCCATCCGCCTTACCTCTCGCTGCAGTTTGCGTTTCTCCACCTTGAGCTCGTCCTCGACTCTCTCTGCATTCTCGGACGCTGACTTGTAGCGCGTCACCTGACCTTCTAGCCGTAAAATCTGAGGAGGAAGTGCAAAGATCGGAGGAGTGAGAAATATCTGCCAGCAGGGGAGGTCTGCAAACATTTTCCTATGTAGTTTCTATGAGTTTCAAGGATTTTTTTGAGGACTGACACAAGCCTGAACACAGCAGCAGCATTTGAAGAAATTGATGATGATGATGATGATGATGATGATGATCAAAGTAATGGGGAGTGTAGAAGAGAGGTGAAAAAGAGAGTGCAGGCAGGGTGGAGTGGGTGGAGAAGAGTGTCAGGAGTGATTTGTGACAGAAGGGTACCAGCAAGAGTTAAAGAGAAGGTTTACAAGATGGTTGTGAGACCAGCTATGTTATATGGTTTGGAGACAGTGGCACTGATGAAAAGACAGGAGGTGGAGCTGGAGGTGGCAGAATTGAAGATGCTAAGATTTTCATTGGGAGTGAAGAAGAAGGACAGGATTAGGAACAAGTATATTAGAGGGACCGCTCAGGTTGGACGGTTTGGAGACAAAGCAAGAGAGGCAAGATTGAGATGGTTTGGACATGTGTGGAGGAGAGATGCTGGGTATATTGGGAGAAGGATGCTGAATATGGAGCTGCCAGGGAAGAGGAGAAGAGGAAGTCCAAAGAGGAGGTTTATGGATGTGGTGAGGGAGGACATGCAGGTGGCTGGTGTGACAGAGGAAGATGCAGAAGACAGGAAGAGATGGAAATGGAGGATCCGGTGTGGCGACCCCTAATGGGAGCAGCCAAATGTTGTGGTAGATGATGATGGTGATGATGATGCAAACTGACACCACTTACGTTCTGTTCCAGCGCGGTGACTTCCTGTTCTGATTTGACAAGTTTGAACTTGAGATCACTAATCTGTCTATTGGCGTCCCCTGAAAAAAAAAAAGACGATTTCTTAGCAGCTAGAAACTCTTTGAAATGGTGCATGATACATTTCAAAATCTTGAATGTAGGACATTCTGGTAATTAAAATATCAACACAGCAATGTGTCCCAGTGTTGTGTCTTACTACTCAAAGGTTCAAAAAATCCAAAGGCAAAGGAAAGCGACACTAATAATGCCTGTCTGACGAACGCTTCCTCAGTGAGCGAACCAAAACAAAGAGAGATGTTGGAGGAAACTCAAAGACACGACACTCCAAGTTTGTTTCATTTCCATATCTTTCCATCTCAAAATTCTTAAATAATTAAAACATTGGGCCTTTCGGCGTGTGTCGGATCAGGAAAGCCGAGCAGTTCGCCTCATTATTGACTAGAAGAATGAACCAGCACAAATGAAAGCCTGGCTGGTGTTAGTTTAATATTGAACAAAATGCTAATTTAGCAACTTCATAGGTTAAGTAGGGAAAACAAAAGTCACTGTTTTGAAGCACCAGTTCCTTGAAATCTCCAAATGCACTTTTGTTTTTTTTACACTTTTTCCGAGCCAACTACATTTTTTTGAATAAATTAGGACCCAAATGATGTCTGGTTACCTGCCAAGGAAGCAAGACGAGTTGACCTGCAGCTCTCACTTATGAGCCATCGACAGCCATTAGTATGCACTCCCCCCCTTTTCTCCCCAATTATACTTGGCCAATTACCCCATTCTTCCGAGTCGTCCCGGTCTCTGCTCCACCCCCTCTGCCGATCCGGGGAGGGCTGCAGACGACCACATGCCTCCTCTCATACATGTGGAGTCGCCTGCCGCTTCTTTTCACCTGACAATGAGGAGTTTCACCAGGGTGACGTAGCGTGTGGGAGGATCACGCTGTTCCCCCCAGTCCCCCCCCCCCCGAACAGGCGCCGCGACTGACCAGAGGAGGCACTAGTGCAGCGACCAGGACACACAACCACATGTGTATCTGCGGCTTCCCACCCGCAGTCACGGCCAATTGTGTCTGTAGGGACACCTGACCGAGCTAGAGGTAACACGGGGATTTGAACCGGCGATGCCCGTGTTGATAGGCAAGACTGCTCACTACACTACCTGGACGCCCTGTATGTAGTTTTTTTTTTTAGCTGATTTTATTGGTTTGCATGCATTAAAACTGTGAGGGGGAAACTGATCAGTGAAACTGCTGCCGACCAAAACCTACAAAGTTTTGACCACTGATCGTACATGTTTGAGAACCACTGAAGTCAACATCCTCATGTTGCATTCATGTCATATTGGACGAATCTGAATAACCGGATGACATCTGAAGATGGCAATCACACAATCAATGCTGTCCATGCTGTTTAAGATATTTTACAGTCAGCTAGCTCCTCCTGAGAACGTGGTTCACAGGAGGTGTCACTCACTCTGCAGGTCCAGGATGTGGGGGTCCATCCCGTTCTCCAAACCGTCCTCATCTAGACTGACACCCTCTGACCCGTTTTTCTGTCTCTGCTCCAACTGAGACTTCAGACGCCTCACCTAGACACGCGCGCACACACACACACACACACACACATGGATAGATATACATATACACACACATGCGCACACAACCAACCCACAAGAAATCCCCACTGAGTACACACATGCCACTTTTTTATCAGTAATTTCACACTCCCACAGTTTAAGTCTCTGTAGGAGAAGTTGGTTCACTCAGGTACGATGGATGGGGAGTCATCTATATCTCTTACTGAGGCACATGTCCTCATTTACATTTCATATTCAGGAACAATGGTAAATTCGTACACAGAAAAAGATCTTGCTTCCATTTTACCCATGCTTGCAGACATGCGCTATTAAATTAGCATGCGATCTGTGGTAAATAAGAGTGTTGCAGCTGCGTGAAATATGAACGTTTTATTGACTTTTTTTGTGATATGCAGACAAAGAAGCTTTGATTGGCCATTTTTGCATGTTGTCACATGGTCTTATGATGTCAGTGCCGCCATCTTTAGCGTTTCCAGTTATCCTGTTCTGATAGAGTGCACTGTCTCCACTAATTCAAACTGTGTCTGACACAGTGTGAGCCATACATTCCTAAACTCTGTGCCCTGCTTAGGGACACTTCATTAGGGTAGCAAGTTAAACTCGTGTCCTTCACATGAAAGATGGTTCTAGCTACCCACTATGAATGCTTTTGGCAGCTTTTTTAGATGAATACAATACTTCCAACATTATCCATTTTTCAAAAATTTCAAAAATTTTACTCACTTGGTCCTGGAAACTCTCCCGCTCTTCAACCAGTTTCCTCAGCCGGAGCTCTGCAACACAAGAGACAAGTTATCATTGTTAGATACAATAACATCTGATCACACACTGTGTGGATGAACTATGAAATATCGTATGCAAACACATGCAAAATTAACCCTTGATGATTAATGTGCACCTCTGTAAATCTGAATTATCATGCATACAACACTGAGTCACCAGTTATAGATTTAACATTCATTTCCCCCATATTTAGAGATCATTTCCAGGTATTTGATATGTTCTTACAGTTGCTTACCCTTTTAAATGTTGGGTGGATGTCATTGTCGGGAAAATTCTAAATGTTTTCATGAGAGCAAACACGTTGATGAACCAGACCCTGTTGACTGAACCTAAATATGACTACCTTCTATTTTTCAACTATACATGGACAGTCCCGTACACAATCGGTGAGACGAGAACATTGCATCCCTTTTCAACTAATTTACTGTGTAAGCTCACCACAATTTGGCTCGTCATACAAGTTCAATAACAGCATGGTACAGATGTAAAACTTTTTAATCTATATGTTAATGACAAACCGCGAGTAATTCAACATTTCTCAGAGGCTTTACCAATTAACAACACACTACCAAGAAATTTCAAATAACCTTCACACTGGGAGTTTCATTTTGGAGAAAGAAAGTGGCACCCGCTTCCTGATAGCATTAATTGAAAACAGTAATTGGAAACACTAATGGGATCTGAACTCATCACTGAGAACTGCATTGCTAATGCAGCCTGACAGTTTTTACTGTTACCAAAGTTTACAGAGTTTCAGTGAAATGCACTGAATGTGATTTTTGAAACAAAATCTGTCCCTGTTGTTGTGCACTGACATCACTAAAGATGCTAACTTAGTGAGGTACTTAATGATTTCTAAATAAAAAACTCTTACTATCTGTAGCGCATGCTTGGTTTGTGACATGATACGTGGAACTAGCTCCTAAAAATCATTAATGTTCAGATGCAAACTGACTTCACAAGATTTGTTTATGGATTTATTTCATGGCATCAAGTAAGTTCTATATCCATTAAAAAACAGTACACAGTTTGTTGAAAAAACAAAGGATTTAATTGTACACATTTTGAGTTATAACACAAAGGACAACGAAACTGTGGCAGATGGTGTGCAGTTAGTGCATTGGCTCGGAGGCAAAAAGAAGTGAGGAAAAAGTATGGAAATTTTTTTCCATGTCAAAACAGCCTGTAAATAATCAGTTTAATATTGGAAAAACATAATGAAATCATCTTCATCATAATAACAATTGAAAACGTAACACCGCCCTTCATCATAACCAACACCGGTGCCCCCCTTTGCTGTTTCCTCAGTCCCCTCACTTCCACTCATTCTACCAACGACTTTCAAAGCATGTCATCCATCCCCACTTTCTTCAGATATGCTGATGATACAGCCATACTTGTACTCCTGACCTCCTGTCTACTTCCTGCAAATCAACTTATAAAAAAAACAAAACAAAGAACTGGCCCTCAAACCACCCCCAGATTGTGGAAAATTTCAAGTACCTCAGCATCACTCTGGAGAAGAAACTCACTTTCAGCCAGCACATGGCAGACATCCACAAATGCTGCCAACAGAGAATATCAGTAATTTGGACACTCAAACACTTGTATGTACAAACAGCCTCATCTTCTCCCTCTCCTCCTCTATGGCTCCATCTGTTACTACAGCATCCTAACAGTTACATACAGAAACCTGCTCCTCAAAATTACAAAGCCCCAAAAAAATGTCTCCTCACCCTGAATTTGCAGCATCTTATCTCTAAAGCCCTCACACATAAAGCTCACATCATAGCACATGATTCTGAACACCCACTCCACCTATACTTCATACTCCTCCCTTCTGGCCATAGACATAGGACTTCCCGAAGCTCAATGGCTAAACCTAGTAGCTCATAGAAAGTTAAATCAGACACAGTGTTTATTGAGAGACATGTTTCGTCACTGATCCTGACGCGTTAGCTCTTAACATTAACATTAGGTGTTCTGTGTACACAGAAGAGCTAACATGTCAGGCCAGGACTCTGTAGTCTACACCCATCTACAGGCCAGTGGCCACTCTTTCAAGGATGAGGATGTGCACATCCTTGATAGGGAGGAACGCTGGTTTGAATGGGTAGTCAAAGAGGTAATCTATGTGAAGAGGGAACGACCATCCCTGAACCGAGGGGGCAGCCCAAGATTACATCTGTCACCATCTTCCGATGCTGTGATTGCAAACATTCCCAAATTCTCTGTGAATAGTGCATGTGGCCATTGAAACTCTAGTTAATGGTCACACCCATATTTGCATATGAAACCGATCTTTGGTTGCAGTCATGCAACTGTATTGTTTATAAGGGTGGGGATACCTGCAGTCAGTTGAGACTGAAGAGGTCACTTAGATGAGTGATGAAATATTTCTCTCTCAAAAAACGCTGTGTCCAGATGAACTGATTCAACTTGTTCTGATTTCCTTACCTGGATTATTGAGCATGCATCAAGACATAAATTCAGTAGAAGCTTTTTCCCAACTGCCACACATAAACTCAGTAACAACATTTTGAGATTAATAATCTGCCATTTTAAACATTTTCTGCTCTGCCATGTAATTATATCAGATTATATACACCTTCTTGCTTATGTTGTGTGTTTTAATGGTGTCTGGTCTGTCTGTTTTGATGTCTCCTGGATGAGTATTTTGTATAATGTGCACCTGCATTGGTTATGATGTAATGTCTGCTGTGGTGTATGCCATATGAACAAGATTTTCCCCTTGAGCACAATAAACAAACAAACAAAAACACAAAAACAACAATTGGTGAGATGAACACTTTCCAGAATAATTTTTTTTCCTACTTTGCTTCATTATTTTGCCAGCTTTCTATTCAGATTTTACAAGTTTTCATTCGTTCAGTGTTATTGCATTAAGACACTTTGCAGTTATTGCTGCCCTTTCGTTTTTTATTACCCAAACTGAATCCTTTTCCTCTGCTCCCACAATCCACACTTGCTGCCACTGGAGGGATTTGTATGTTGTTAACAACCTCTACTATTGGTTGCTCTTCTCGTGCAACTGGTTCTGCCTTTGCTATTGGTTGCCCTTCTTGTGTCACCTCCTTTTCAGCTAGCAGGTTAGCTTCCTCGCAGCTGTCCATATCTCCAACTGATAACTCTTCATGAGCCCGATTATTTAGTCCTGACAAGTCGTCTAATGTCATGTCTGCCACCCTCTGTCGCTCTCCCTGGGTTATACTTGCATTTTTTCTTCCAGAAAAATGGAGGTCTATCAGTAAAAATTCAGAAACAATTACATCAGCAATTGTCTCCAGGATATTTCTGACCTTTTGTGAACTTGGAGCGATGTCTTGTGACTGTTTCTTGGAGAGTGAATGCCATCCCCTTTTGGGATGTATCTTCCGTGGATCTCCAGGAAGGCTCTCATGTGAATCAGAAATGCCTCCTCCTTTTTGTTTAGCTGTATCTGCTGTGATGGGATCAGTCATCAAGTGATGCTCAGGAGCATTTTTACCTCCTCTGTCCATCTTGGAATTTATTGATGTATTCAGTAAAACCAAAACTGAACTGGACAACTTTGTTTGGGTCGCATTAGGCTCATCAAAGTAAGACTCGATGAAAACGAGATCATCATTTAGACAACACTGATGTGATTCAATACTTTGTCTCTCTTTTCCAGTCTCTGTTACCTCAACATAATAAGGCTCAGCCTTTTCTTTTTGTGGAGTTTTTACTTTTCCATCAGAGTTACACGTGGTTGATTTGACAACTGACCTGTAATGTCCTGTAGTGTCTTGGTCATTCCTTGATTGATTACTCTCAGCTGTCTGACCACATGAGCTGTCTTTGGTTTTTGCAAGATTAATAAGCCATACATGTTCTGCAGTACTTTGACCTCCGTTTAAAGGCTCTTTTAGTGTTTCTTGTTGCAGCTTTAGTGGCAGGGTTTCCTTCTTTTCAGGTGAGTCCTTGGTTACCAATTCATCCTTTGTAATTTGACCCACATCCAGAGGATTACAATCAATTATTGCATCATCCTCTTCCAATTGATCATGCAATGCATTCTGCTGGTCGACCTTCACATCACACATGGGCCACTGTTGTGCCTGTTCAGGTACATTCTCCACATGGTTTATCTGTAATTTCTCTATATCTGATTTCCACCGCTGGACCGAGATTGGGATTTGTGGAAGGATTCTTGACGAGATTTCGGGGGCAACATGTTGGTTTTCCATGAACACTCTTACCACATGCATCATGATCTCTTCCAGAGACTTCCAGTCATTCTGGACCTCAGTTTTGACAAATGGTGAGACAGATAGTGACTTTGGGATCATTATAACTGTTTCTTTATTTTTCTGAAATTCCACTGTATCAGCTAGACCTCTTTGTTGATACTTTAACATCTGTATGGCATCTCTTGTTAATTGCTCATCTCTTTCACACACTACAGGCTGTGATGGCTTTCCTAAAGTTTTAACAGTGACCGTCTCTCTCTCTTTCTCACTGTGATCCCCGAATTCCAAAGTGTCCGGTGAAATCTCTGAGATTTCTTGATTTTCAATTTCACACTCCAGAATGTCATTGTCATACCGAATATTACTTTGAGATGCTGACTGGATCTCACAAAAGATAGTTTCCCCCTCTGACATATCACTGAGGTGCTTTGCAATTTCTGATGTAGTTGTACAATTTTCTTCACTGGGCTCCCTTGGGTTTGCAGGACGTTGGCTATCAAAGGTCTCACATGATCCCACAACTGCAGCACTGTCGAAGGTCATATCTTCATAGGTAGGAGAGAAGTGCTTCACACCACTCTGTTCATTATCCACGCTTTCTCTGTCCTTGGCCTTGCTGTGCAGGACAACTGCTTCATCAGCAATGACATTCTTCACTGGTGCAGGTCTGTTGATCTTATTACTTTTCTGTTCAATAACAGGCATCGCCTTCCTTTTTTCAAAGGCAGTCTCCTTCATTGTTTTTGGGGTGAGAAGCTTTGTAGCATTACCCTCTTCCTGTAAATTGCCTGGACTGACAATGGTTGCTCCGTACATCACAACTGTGGGATTACAGGAGGAAGTCTCATTTTCTGCCATGGCTTTAAAACTTGGTCTTTGTTTCATTTCATTCCAAAGATTTTGTTTACCAGCAGCAAACATATTTGCCACAATTATTTTCTTATCATGGAGGATGTCTTTTGCTGGTCTAGGTGTAACAAGCCCTATTCCTCTTCTGTGTACATTTTTGATACAGTGGCTTGCAGTAGCCTTGCTAGTTCGATCAATTATTTCCTCACATTTTTTATCCTTTTCTTTTCTCCTTGCCTGGCTCACACATTCAGAATCACCTACGGTTTGAATTCCAATGAGATCTGCTTTGAGATTGTTCTGACATGAGTGCTCCATTTCCTTCATGGCATCTTCTGGCTGGGATTCTGCTTCTTCAAAGTGTATTTCATCTTCTGTTTCTTCAAAGTTGTTCTCAAGTTTGGTTCTTTGTCTCAAAACCAGTTCATCGCTGATTAATTTAGTGATTGCAGGTCTCACTTCACAAAGCTGTATGTCAGAAGCTGCCAGGGTGTTACCTGTTTCGTGTTTCTTCACTGCAGGATTTCTAGTTCCTTCACTTTTGATTGGATGTTTTTTCGCCCCTTCATCTCTGGAGGATATAAGATTTCCATCAGGCCTTGTCTGATGTTCCGAGGCTCCTTCACGTTTGGTTAAATGTTTCTCACTTCCCTTGTTACGAGTTAGCGTTTTCGCTCCTTTTCTGATTGGTTTCCCCTCTTTTTCTTCATTTCTAATTGGATGTCTTTCTGTTCTCGCTCTTCTGGTCTGCTGTTTTTCCATGGTCTTCGTCTGTTTCAAAGTGTCTGTATTAGTTTCAGTGAAAGTGAAGCCATTTAGCGACTGGTTCCTTCTTGGGATTAAGGTCATTTTCTCCTTTTGACCTTTACTGCCTACTGCTTTCTTGCCCCAGCCAAAATGCCTTTCCCGTGCTTTTCCTGGAACATCATTGGACAAAGTTTGGAGAACCAAGCAGAGTTTATGGATTAGAAATGGTCAAACAGAACAAACTGTAAATAATTGTAAAACACATATAATTGTTTTCAGGGAAATCAACGTAGTAGCAATTGGAAGTGAGACACACTGAGGTCTTGATCACAGGAAAATTGGAGAGATTGAAAACTTGAGTCATGGACAGTCTTGACTTTTAATCTTCTGGGAGGTGATCAGAACATTGAAGTGTTAAAAACAGTTTAGAGATACATTTCAAAACATGCAACCTGAGGAAAATTAATAATAATGATCAATTTGATAAAAAAAAAAATGATCGAAATTCCACTCAAACAAATAGCACATTGAGCAAAAAAATAAAAACAGAACTAAATTGAAGTTATCCAAGAATTATCGTTATAATGACATCTTGACATATGTAACGACCACAGATGACTAGACTCGCTAACCCTTGGCCATCAGGTTGGACCCTTTAGTTGACCAATTAGCTGCCCCCTGAATTTGCGCTAAGTATACACAAAATAAAGTATTTGATTCAAGAAGACTATTAATGCATAAAAATCTCAATCTGTTGTTTACTGAGTACAAAAGCCCCCAAAATTTAAAGGATGTATTCTCTTCAACTGGTATAATTTTGTAAACCACGGACGTAATGGTGCTAAATCTAATTCTAAAATGAATCCTGACTGCTACCGTTTACCAATGAGAAGAATAATAAAAACAAATCAAAGCAAGCAAGCCAAACAAGTCCAAAGAGGAAGTTAGCGGATCCACAACATGTTTGCCCAAATCTGCCATTTTCAAACGCCCTCAGCAAATATCATTCACTGTGATCGCTTCATAGTTTGCTGAGGTCTTCGGGTATGAGTCAAGTCATTTTTGAGGGGGGGGGGCTTCAGACAACTACAAAAGCATCTAAGCTGGTACACCTCCTGTGTTTTTAAAAGCAGAAATCTGGAGAAGTGGGAGCGCCATGATTTATTTGCTTTGTTTCAATCACTACCACTCAGCAACCCCTACTGATATTTACTGGTCAAACTATTCATCAGGTTAGCCAAAATATTACACATAGCACCTTTAACGAACCTGTCATATTTTGGATAACATCTCATTTTGGAATGAACCTCTCCTTGTGATTGATATTGAAATTCACCGGCTCGAGATAGTGATTGACAGCAGTTCCTACCCAGCATGCTCTCTCCGCCGGCATGAGATGGGTCCTGGGCCAATCGGGTCGCAGACTCCGCGCTGAAGTCATTAATCTCCCCCTGTCCCGTCTCCCCATTGGTGGTGACATCAGGTGACAACACTATTCCGTGTTTCTATTGGAGGAAGTCAACAACAAAAGTAACACAAGTTGCAGCCAGTGATAGCTTTGAGATGAACTGATATTGGTACCCTTTATTTTAAAAAAGAAACACTGTTTCGTCCATTACTTCTGTGTTGGCCTATAGATAGTACATGTGGGAAATTTAATAATTTTACAGCTGATATAACAGCATGCTACACAGGACAAATGGCGGTTGGGTTTGTGCTAATAGTGCCAGGTAATGTAGGGTCATTACAGTTAATAAAATGTGTGTTGTAGTGGTAAATAAAAAGCTGGGTCAACTGGTCAAATTGTAGTTTCAGAAAAGCATTGATTTATGAATTTCCCCACTGCAATACACTATTCTCTATAACTTGCTTCAGTTTGATACAATTTACTTTGACCTATACTGTAATCAAGATTTGTCTTGGCCCTAAAAAAAGTGAGTAAACTATAATCCAAAAATAAAAAGGTGGATAAAGCATGTTTCGGTGCGTTTGGGTAATAGCGTTTGGTTGCAGTGAAAGCCTGTGTACTCTTGGGTCTCGATGGCATACGTTTGGGAAACATCGGTGTTTAATGCTGTCAGTCACTGTCATGAACATGCATGGGTAGTGTTAGCCTGCAGCGGCATACCGACTGATTGCACGGCGTACCTTTAGCACTTCTCTCAGACGGACCACCTCATCCCTGAGTCGGTCTCGCTCGCACCGCACAATGTCTGAGAACTCCCTCTGCCTCTCTAAGGCCTGAGCAGCAGCCAAGCGGTGTGTTGTTAGAGGTTAGTGAGAGAGGACAGGAAGGAAGGAAGGAGGGGAGACACTGCAGTCAGAAAAAAAACAGCAGAGAAAAAGAAGAGTTGCGGTGTAAATGATAGTTAGGAGTGTGAGAGGTTAGCATTGTGTACTCGTACCGCAATCTTTTTCTCCTTCCAGTCCAGCGTTTCCTGCAGGTCAGAGATCTCGCGAGCACAGCCGTCCCTTTTGAGACGCAGCTGGGTGACCTCCTGGCCACAGGAAGTGATCGGAAGCAGAGAGGGAAGGAAGGAAGGACGGAAAGAAAAGAGAGAGAGTATAGAGAGGTGGGAAGAAGTCGACGTGCGAGAGAGCAGGAAGCAGAAAAAGCAGTGTGAGTAGGAACAGCTAGAAAACGGGGATATTCAGCGGGTTAGTTTACCAAGAGCCACTTGACCTACAGCTGCACCGCTCTGACGAAAACAGATTTTTGCAAAGTTTTTGGCGTTTGTGTTGTCGTTGTTCCCCAACGATTGTGCCCAGTTATTACAATTTCTTTTTATCTTGGTTTTCAATCAATATTTTTACATTTCTTTTTCTGTTTGCCTTGTTAAATCTCCTTTTAGGCCTTACGTGAAGCATTTTGAATTGCCTTTGTGTATGAAACATGCTATTCCAAAAAACCTATGTTGCAAAAAGAAGAGCAATACTTGAATCAAATTTCAGACTGTTTGAACAAAGGAGATGTGGTCCTCTGCTCTGTTGGGGTATAATGACTCTTTGTTGGACCAGATGGATCTGTGGTAGTTACTACTCCGTTTTTACGTTTCTTTTTCATTCAGCGGTGTAGCCCTAGTATCAATGAGCTCTGTGTTCAGCGCCCCCTGCTGGTAGGATTCACACAGTGGATGATCGTGGTGGTGGTGGGACTCACGTTTAGAAGTTCCTCGCTCTGTTTCAGCGTCTCTCTCATCTCTTTAAACTGGAACTGCAGCACACTGTGGGCATGTCTCTCTCTCTCATACTCCTGCATGGAGAGAAACCAGACAGAGCGACATGTCGAGGCTCAAGTCCAGAGGAGATACCTACTGTTTGAGAAATGGATTACCTCCTCACATTACAATTGCTGACATGAAAAGATAGGTCATTATTGAATAGTATGATGATGTTTAAAGACATCAACTCTCCTTAGCATTTAAGTAAAATATAGTAACTACATATAAATATAGTAACTAAATATAGTAGCTGCTTATCCAAGTCGGGGTCACAGCGATGCTGGAGCCTATCCCAGCAGTAATTGGGCAGCAGGCGGGGAGACACCCTTGACAGGTCGCCAATCCATTACAGGGCTCACACACACACACACACACACACACACACACACACACACACACACACACATTCACACTTAGGAACAATTTAGTACGGCCGATTCACCTGACCTTCATGTCTTTGGACTGTGGGAGGAAACCCACGCAGACACAGGGAGAACATACAAACTCCACACAGAGGACGACCTGGGACGACCTCCAAGGTTGGACTACCCCGGGGCTCAAGCCCAGGACCTTCTCGCTGTGAGGTGACTGCGCTAACCACTGTGCCACCGTGCTGCCCTAGGTTACCTCAAATACTGGATAATCAGGGTTAGAAAAAAAAAAGTCTTCTCCAAAATCGAGGTTTCAGATTGAAATTTGCATTTCAGATTGAAACCCTTCATAATTCTAACACATTTATCCATGTCTGTCACAAAGACGCCTGACAGTCTGAGGGATCAAGACAATGCCAAACTGATGTGACAGTTACATTTAACAGCCAGCTAAATACAGAAAATGAAATCTTGATCGCAAAACAGAATCGCAAATGGGTAGTTCGATTAAGACAGCAGAGCGATCATCTAGCTGCACCAGAAGCTAAATATGTTGATGACACAAATGAAACCCAATTAACAGCCTAATTAGCCAGGTGGTCGTGCTCTCCTTGACCTCTGACCTTTGTCTTGTCGCCGTATTCCCGCCGTGCCTCCCACACCTGCTCCTCCATCTCGATGAGCGCCTCCTTCAGCGTGTCCACCTGGTACATCAGGTTGGACTTCTCGTTGTGGAGCTGGGCGTTGGACACCATGGCCTTGCGGTACTTCTCCTCTGACTCTGCCAGGGAGTCCTGTCACAGAGACAGAACATTTGCGTTACGATTCCACCGGTCGGTGAATTAGTGAACAATCAGCTCGTTTAGCGAAGAAAATTACGATGGCTGTACCTTTATCTCTCTGATGGAGGCCTCTGTCTCCACGGAGAAGGAGGTGTCACAGCTCCCCCTGCGGGAGGAGGGTCCGCCCAGCGAGGCCAGTGTGGCGGCCGACAGCGTTGATGCAGTCCTGGAGCCCTGGAAGAAATCAATCAATCAGAGTCATTTACAGAGAACATTTCCTACTCTAACATTGCCCTTCACATTAGGTGAACGTGCACAGATGAAGATGCAGGCTCCAGCTGCACTGTTTTAACACGACTTATGAATGATGGTTCTAGAAATCCAAAGTTATTTGCTCACAACTCTATATAGTCACATTTTGTATGATTTTCACATCTGCAATTCATTTGATCACATGAATCAATTCACAATCCACGCCTGGAAGTGACTGCTATTTTGCATTACTCGCTTCCTCTTCTGACAACTAGGCTAGACATTGTGACTGGACTTCATACAAACTACTTAGAAAGGAGATTACGTTACAAACACCTCGATATCTGGCTTTAACAACTCATCAGCAACGTGAGGGAAATTATGTTTTTGAGCTGTCAATCATCTGTCAATTGAAGGCGTTAATTACACATCACCACAGCTATCATATGACGCTTAACAGTCCATCCCCCCCACACACACATACACACGTCCTTCCTTTCAGTTGCAGTGAACGACAGCTACGTATTGAGTATAATAAATTATTCGAGATAGTTTATTGTAATATAATGACTACTAAATATCTGGAGGATTAACACGTTAGAGAACTTTTTTCTCAGGATATCATCACTTACTTTATCCAGGAAATCTCTGTCGGACCTCTCCTCCACCTGCAAATGAAAGCACACACCCGATTGGTTGATTAGTTAATTGACTGAATAACTGACCAATCAACTGCTTAGCCCTACAACACTTTATAGACACTTAGGAAAGTAACCGCCATCATCAAGGTGGCGACACAAAGTGTTTATTGCAGTCATCTATTGAATTAAACCCACACAGACGTTCATATGGACATTCAACATATGAATGCATCACACTCGGATACACACAAGCACACCCAAACACAAACTCACACAAGGGTTTCGACAGATGCGATGGATGTATGACAAAAATCAAACGTGTCCTTAAGCAAGACACACGTAAGGGTCAAAGCGATTTAAAAGCTCGTGCCTGTATTCTTCTTCAAATCGGCCCTTTTACAACTCGCTTTCCTGTTCAGCTTCAGTTAATATAATCCTCTGAGCAGTCACCTGCACACTGACGATACAGTGACAACACAAAAACACAGCTGCCCCATTTGGAATGGCCCAAATGTCTCCGGGGAAACCTCCTCTATCAGCGGACAGAGGAAATATGCACCAAAGCTGCAAGTACGCAAGATGTCCACCAGGGGGCATCAGAGACGGGAGTGGGAATATGATGGCAATGCACAATGACAATAAATGTAAGGTGTTTTCTGGGGGGAAAAAGTGCTCCCATTAATTATTTATATGAATATTAAGCTCATTAATCATTAAGCCAAGCAACACAAGTGGTATGCAGTGGGGGGTGAGGCCTAAAAGCAGGAGCTGTGGGGGAAAGACAGACCGATGAGGATTGCTCACCACCGGGCTGGCGCGGGCTGAGCTGGCCCTGGAAGAAGCCCGCGAGCTGGACCCCAGAAAACCACTGTAGTCTGAAGGCTAGTTTGCAGAAAGACAGAATCCCAAGGATTGTGAAAGAGAAAGGGAAGACAAAAAGACACGTTAGTCGTCAGCAGTGAAAGAATTCTGAAAAACTCAACATAGACACCGAGCAAGCAGGAAAAAGGAAAAGGGTGGAAAAAGACTCAATGGTACAAAACGAGTCCCACATGTCCAGTTAGACAAAAGGTTCAGTTCCAACACACGTGCACACACACACACACACACACACACACACACACACACACACACACACACACACACACCAAAATCAGAAAGACTTATGTACCATGCTCTGTGGAGTCCAGACATAAACATCCAACCATATTTCACTCTTTCTTCTTAAAGTCACCCGCCAGACAACACGTGGAGGATGATAAGCAGAGCGTTGTCACATCGTGTCGGGTCAGGGGCATGGACCGAGAAATCCCACAACAACACAACCAGTGCAACACAGATGAATTCTCTCTTGAGACTCTAAACGACTGGAGGCTCTCAACACTGACAGAGACACCGAGGGGCATGCCAGGTGACCCCTCCTCAGTGAATTGGGGGGGGGGTGCATTACGGGTTTGTAGGGGTGGTGGGTTGTCGTTAATGAGGGCTTACACCGCGGGAACTGGAGCCACTAAAACGCCAGCTGCTGGTGAACGCAGCCTCCTCACACACAGAGAGGAGAGAGCCACACATTTGAAGCTCACGCTCCCACACACGCACACACACACACACACACACGGACATGCATATATAGATGCATGCACATACATAATTTAACGGTACACACACATACCTTTATGTTGTACTGCCAGTGACAGCACATGCAGTCCATGCAGGAGCAGTCACACATATGTGCACAAACACACACACACTCACAGGCATTTATGTATGTATATGTAGGCAGGCAAAGATCAGCGTTCAGCTCACACACCGACCTGTATTCATGCCTTGAAGTGATCATGGAGATTATTTTACATACAAGTTTGTGTACACAAACACACATGCACACACCCTCCAGGTAAACGTTAGGGTGACTTTTTGTGCACCTCCCACAATATTTCCATTTATCAGACTCTACTTCCTTTGGGTAGAGCAAGTAGGAAGTAAAAAGAATATGGAGCTAATGTGGGGCAGATAGAAAGGCAAGACCTCATCCAGTGGCATTTTCACTGTCAAGTTGTGTTTACTGGCACTGTTTAGCTCATAGATATTGATGATTATAAATGAATATTAAATAATACAAATATAATAATTAAGATAACAAAATAATAAACATAATAAGTAAAATAAAATATGATAAAATAAAATAAAATAATAAATAAAAATAAATTCTAAGTACTGTTGACGTGCTGGGATAACAGGCTACACATCCACAACACTCCATTCTGAAGCAAGCAGCAACATCCAGTCTTTAGGACACATGGGATTAAACGGCACTGAATACGGTGCTGAATAATCAGCCAGTGCTTTAGATGATTTATCCAAGACTAAGATGCAAAGCAAACAATTCTGTGAATGCTTCAGAGGATCACTGAAGCTCAGAGGCCCCCGTTGTGGCGTCATCATGCTAACATGCCTATGAATGACAATGAGTGACGGACAAACAGAACCCCATAGAAACCACTATCAGTCCCTGTATCGGTCTAGTGGATTCTGTTTAGCAGTTCAGTCTTTTTCACAATTTAACTACCAGCTATCTGTCCATCTACTGTAGCCCAGTCTGTGTCCGTCAATATTTAACAATGCATCTATACGTACATCCATCCACCTGTCTGTCTGTCTGTCTATCCATCTTTCTCTCTATCTTGGAATCCATGCATCCATCCATCATCCATCCACCCAACCAACCATAAATCAACCTATCAGTCCATCTAGCCAAATGTCCCTCATCTATCCATCCATCAGTAATAATAATAATAATAATAATAAATCAAACTTATATAGCACTTTTCTAACACTCAAAGTCGCTATCAATGTATCCATCCTTCTCTCCATCTTAGAATCCATCCATCCATAAATTAACCTATATATCCATCCATCCATCCATCCATACATCCACCAATCAATCCCTCTCTCCAAATGTCCCTCATCCATTAAACCTATCCATCCATCCCATCCATGCACCCATCCATCCATCTATGTATCCATCTTGGAATCCATCCTTACATCCATAAATCAACCAATCAATCCCTCTCTTCAAATGTCCCTCATCCATCTGACCAATCCATATGCCAACCATGTATCCATCTTTCTGCCCATCTTGGAATCAATTCATTCATCCATATATCAATCTATCAATCATTCCAAAAATCCCTAATCCATCCAACCTACTCATCCATCCATCCAACCTACACATCAATCCATCCATCCATCCATCCATCCATCCATCCATCCATCCATCCATCTATCACTCCATCCACCAACTTGGCCACAGAAATCAAGACTTCTGCAGCCCATTCATATGCCAACTTCTACCAATTTAATCAATCTAGATCTATCAAACACATGGATGTACTGATCTCTTCTACGCTACGTTCTAGAGGATGATGGTAATGAGAGAGAAAGAGAGAGACAAATAGAGAGAGAGAGACCAACCCTGTGACTCTGGTTGCGAGAGGCTTCAGTATAGAGCATGGAGGGCTACAGATGTGGAGGAAGACAGAGAAAAGTTTCCATGTGCACATTATTAAGTTGTCATTTTTTCACACATTGTAAAGCATATTTCAATAACACAACTAGTCCCTAACATTCACATCCTGCCCACACCAAGACCCGCTATACAAGAAGCTACGACAACTCCGACATGCATGTAAAGTTGGTGAGGAGGAAAGGAGGCAAAATGATGTAGGAAAAGAAGTCAAAAGAGGAAGGTTTAGGAGCATGTGCAAGGACTCTTGGGTAAAGAAAGTAAACTGACTTTTCTGCGGTTTTAATTAGATTTGACTCTATTGATTTTCGTTTGAACATTTAATTTAGATTTAGCCAGACAAACAGGTTATGACTTCAGCCTTAATCAGAAACCATACACTGCGGGGGTGGGGGGGGCTGGAGAGGCTTGCGGGGGTGATGTGCCTTGCTCATCAGCACCTCGGCAGTGGAGGGAGGGAAGGAGAGAAAATGCAGTGAAGTGAGAGAGGGACAGACCCGTCCGTTCTGAGTGGAGGTGTGGTGTCTGAGAGATGGCAAGCTGCTGGTGCTGCAATGCAGGTCCGAGGAGTAAGTCCCCTATGGAGAGAAGGAGAGAGAGAGAAAGAAAGAAATAGAAAAAGAAGGAGGAGAGAGAAAGAGAGACAGACAGCAAGTGAGTAATGATGAAGGAAGAAGGGTAAAACAGGTAGATGGGGAGAAAGGGATGATGAAGAGGAGCGAGACAGCAACAAGTGAAGCTCTGTAAAAACAGACAGAGAGACAGGCAGAAAGACTGACAGACAGGCAGAAAGACTTGACAGACAGACAGGCAGAGAGACAGACAGGCAGAAAGACTGACAGAGGAGCTGCATGAGCCAAACTCTCCAATGACGTTAGGGAGTTAGGGACCTATGTTAGCATGACAAATGTTGGCAGCAGAAAGTGAACCACATCTGGCAGAGGACCCTTTGCTCCATTCCCTCCATTCATTCATGGTGCAGTGGTTCCTGCTGCAGGTCAGACTTTGTCAGTACTGTCATGTCATCAGCGGCCATTGCTGAGAAACAAATACTTGCAGCTACTTCCCTTAATGGTCTCTGTCAGAAAGAGATTAAGCTTTTCTTCATTTTTTTTAACCGTTTACTCTGGAACGGATTTTGCTGACGTGTGTTGTTTTAGCACAGGCCGGCTTCCTGTATAGACCGCTGAAGTGCTGCCGCCACTTTATGGCTTCTGGATTACTTCTGGCTCCACTATTTTTGTTGCCTATGGTGAAAATTAATAGGATTTCAGGTTCCCACTTACCAATCATTTCGCCTCTCTAAATATATGAAACTGAGACATTGCAAATACCGTAGGGTGAATGCCTTACACATGATATCAACATAACCTCATAAAATATGTATTTGCTTGCAAAGAAATGCGACTGTACCGCCATTTCTCTCCGTTCGTACAACCACAACCACCATCTCCATCTGCTAGAACGGCAGGTGACTGCAGCGTTAAATGCTGGAATGCTAAGCTTTAATGCTAGCTTTTTTTACATTTTTATTTTTTTTACATTTTTTCATTTCAAATTGCTTCTTACCCACCATTATAATTACAGAAACCCATATCATATCCGAAGGTCTTGAGCAAAATAGTCAGTGTTGGCGCTGGAACGTAAGTTCGAGGCCATGATTTTATACCCCTATTCATTTTCCCATTAGACTGGCAAGCCAATGGAAGTAAGAGTCCCTGATAGGGCTGGAAAGTCTACGTCATGCTTTGATGGTCTTTGATTCTTCAGAGGAGCAAAGTGTCATCACACCAGCATCCATGAAATCCATCCAAAACCTACAGTGAATGTCCAAAAACATCCGCGGTTTTCATGGGTAAAAACTTGAGCAGTCTGTAAGTTCTGCTGCAAATGCTGAATGAGTTTTTCATCTGGCGGCAATGATGTTGACTTTAACCTTCCACCCTGAAGGTCTTAGTAATGAGCAAAACTACGGTGTTACCTGCCAAAGACCCGCCAGTGTTTAATGCATTGATAAAGCAGGCTTAAGACTTTGGAGCTGAATGTTTTGAAGTTTCCAATTTCTCTTTTGTTTCTAATCACTTGTGTATGCAAATAAAACACAACCGAACAAAAGAAAACAGCAAATGGAGTTGAAATAAAAGATGAAGGCAGAAGTCGTTGGCCCATGATAACAAAGGACTAAAATCCGTTTAGGTTCAGCCTAAACTCCAGCCTAAAAGGGAGAGTTTGGATTCAAGCATAAGTGGTCAATAAAGGTCTGGACTGGAATCTAAAGAGCCTGAAGCTAAGATGCCTGACTCGAGTTTATTTATAATTACAGAGATTGAGGTTGGTTCATGCGTGGCTCTCGAGCCTGGTTTTCATCTTCATTGGATATAATTTGGCCATACGTATTTATTATTGCTAGTAAAGACCATTATTCAGGAAGCTACTGCATATCATTTTTAGAAATGATCTGGCTAACTTGCTAATCCTGCTTTGTGAAATACCTGTCAGGTTTATTGTTGGCTGTAGTAGTTTACACATAACAGGGGTTAGGATGCGCGACATAAAGACAGGAAAAAGAAAAGACATCCCTAACATTACCTTTATATCTAAATATCTAACTGGACGAATTGAATGACGTTACGTTTGAGAGCCAATATTTACAAAGACACACACGCTAAGCTGTTTATTAGAGATGATATGCGTTGTTTGTTTTTGCACTGTGCCTTTCCATGTGAAGTCCACATGTACCCGGGTTAGACAACTCAGAAAGTGGCCTTTACGTCTTTGTGACCTGCCATCCATCAAGTGCTGTACTTCAGCTGTATTTGGCAAGCAGAGTAAATCTTTATTCACCCATAAAGTCATCAGGTATTGTAATACTGAGTTGCGTATTCTGAAAACTGCAGACGGACAGTTAGAGCTAACCTCTTGACCCATGAACTCTCAATCTGAAATTACACACTGACGTAGCGCACATGCTAGCAAGCACACACGCCCGTTAGCTTGCTTCACAGCGACAGAAAGCTAATTCTGCATTATACTTTGTTCTATAGTATATATGGGTTACTCTCTGCAGTATCTTACATCACTTAGTAATAATGTATGTGAGCTCTTGATGTCTTTGGCCATGAATAATGAATGTATAGCTATTGAAAGATACGTACTGTTAAGCTAATCAAGCTAGTCAAGTTAATCCAGCTAGTTAAACTAGTCAAGCGAGTCAAGTTAATCAAGCTAGTTAAACTAGTCAAGCGAGTCAAGTTAATCAAGCTAGTCAAGCTAATCAAGCTAGTCAAGCTAATCCAGCTAGTCAAGTTAATCCAGCTAGTTAAACTAGTCAAGCGAGTCAAGTTAATCAAGCTAGTCAAGCTAATCAAGCTAGTCAAGCTAATCCAGCTAGTGAAGGGCAAACTGTTAAGGACTACTAGTGCGATGGTTATTGTGCATTTACGTTTTTTTTTACCCAGTTTCCTCTCAAGGACGAATAAAGTATTCTGATTCTGATTTGCTTTCACCAAAGAGCTAAGTCAAAAGAATTTTCTGTCCGTGGCGATGAGAAGGAACATTTTGTTTTCTTGTTTGTGCGTGCATGTGTGTGTGTAAATACAGACTAACTCAGGCAAATGGGGTAATTAATCTTCTTAATTGAAATGAAAAGAAACATCTTTTAAGTTTTGGCATTGGCAGGTAGCCCACACTCATCTGAGACAAAACACAACCAACATCTGACAACCTGGACACGCACCAAGTCGGTCTGCAGCCCAGAAATAAGCTGGAGCAAAGATGCAACGCAGCGAGGATGGAACGGCAGAGGAAGGGATGGCGGGAAGGAGAAAAAGAAAGAATGCAAAAGTAAAAACAAATGAATGACTGAATGAAAGAGAGGAAGTGTGAATGAAGAAAGGATAAAACGGAGGAGGAAGTGAACAAATGAACGAGGGCGAGGCTTATCCTCCACCTGTGGAAAGTGATCTGTACCGACTCCGGTGAGATGTGTGTTGTGTGTTATTCTGTGAGGTCAAACAG
This sequence comes from Lampris incognitus, assembly GCF_029633865.1. Classification (NCBI taxonomy): domain Eukaryota; kingdom Metazoa; phylum Chordata; class Actinopteri; order Lampriformes; family Lampridae; genus Lampris; species Lampris incognitus. The sequence continues at coordinate 9,551,338 of NC_079231.1, forward strand.
ACACTCGATCCCCCGTCCAGCTGCTCCACCGGCATCCTGGAACCGAAACCTCAACACTTAGACTCTGAAGTGGTAACACACTCGCAGGAATGTGTGTTATGCAAGTGTGTGTGTGTGTGTGTGTGTGTACTGAACTGAACTGAACTGGGCTTGAATTGATAAGATGGACAGAAAGAGAGAAATTAAAAGGATAAGGAAATATAATAAACCACAAAACAGAAAATAAACAGAAGGCTGAAGCTGTTTAAAACCAAAAGATCCTCTGTTGTGGTCTGGATGAAAACATACCAGATAAAACCTCCCACGGGGCTCCAAGTACCAAGAAGACAGAAAACACACACACACACACACACACACACACACACACACACACACACACACACACACACGCACACCTCACTTGAATGGTCAGAGTGTGTGCAGTACTGTGTGTGTGTGTGTGTGTGTGTGCAGCATTGTGTGTGTATGTGTGTGTAGCACTGTATGTATGCAACACTGTGTGTGTGTGTATGTGTGCAGCACTGTGTGTGTGTGTGTATGTGCGCAGCGCTGTGTGTGTGTGTATGTGTGCAGCACTGTGTGTGTGTGTGTATGTGCGCAGCACTGTGTGTGTGTGTATGTGTGCAGCACTGTGTGTGTGTATGTGCGCAGCACTGTGTGTATTTATGTGCGCAGCACTGTGTGTGTGTGTGTGTGTGTGTGTGTGTGTGTGTGTGTCACTCACCCTGAGGCTGCCTCGACTCCCCACCGACATTCGCTCCTCATCGTCTGAGATCTGAAGTTGAGAACACACACACACACACACACACACACACACACACACACACACTAGGTTATCAGACAATGCAGACAAGCATCGATTGTGTTAGCAGTTGATTTGGTGTGTAAGACAAGAAAATATCCACAGCATGGTTTAACTGGGTCAGGACAGCTTGTTCTTTCTTTCTTTTCTCTCTTTCTTTTCTCTCTCTTTCATCTGTTTGCTGATAGTTTGGAATGTGTTACCTCGGGGCAGTGTAGAAACAGTGTAGAAACAGTGTGGAAAAGGTGTAGAAACAGTGTGGAAAAGGTGTAGAAACAGTGTGGAAACAGTGTAGAAACAGTGTGGAAACAGTGTGGAAAAGGTGTAGACACAGTGTGGAAACAGTGTAGTGACGGTGTAGAAACAGTGTAGTGACGGTGTAGAAACAGTGTAGTGACAGTGTGGAAATCACTGTTCACAAAATAAAGGATAGGTCTGAATTCTCTCTGATCTTCCTCACTGGGGGTTGAGCACAGGAAATTAGCTCACATTTTCATGTAGGAAGCACGCAGACGGTTACACTTTCATTCAGCTTTCTCAAACACGAGCGGTCCGCGGTGACGAGGTCAGTGGCCACACAACAGCAGACCCAACACAACCCTTTTGGCTTCTTCAGTCTTTGTGTTTAACCAGGACAGAGAAACACGTTTTTTTTCCCCCAGTGTTTTTCAAGATTTTGCCTTTGCCAGAGGACTGTTTCTCATTCTGATTCCAATGTGGGAAGATGGCAGCGCAAACTCATGTTTGCGGCAGCCTCACCCAGTACCGACTGTGCAGTGTCTTTGTCCACATCTGCGTCTAAGTTTGTGTCATCGTGTGACGTTTTTATTTTGATCATCGATTCTTTTTGTTTAATGGCTGGGAGAGCTGGTGTCGGATCAGCTGGGGGCCCTGGTCTGCTGTGTCCTGTGGGCCCAGGGACCACGGCCCTGCCCGGAGCTGCGCCTGAACAGGTGTCACCGAGTCAGTCTGGCAGTGGCCCCACCTTGCGTTGACCGCTTTTGGTGTCGTTTTGTGGAGTGCGGGGAGGTGTGTTGAAGGTGTCTGGCTGGGAGAACTGGCGTTGGATCGGTTGAGGAAGCCTGGTCTGCTGCGTCCAGTGGGCCCAGTGACCACGGCCCTGCCCAGAGCTAAGCCCGAAGAGGAAACATCAAGGACGGTCTGACAGGACGCGGAAGCGGGGCAGGCTAAGCTAACTGCTAGCCCATGCAGACCAGCAGTTCCCACAGTCACCCTGGCTGGCGTTCGCTCTCTGGACAGTGGAATTTTTGGACTGTGTTGTTAACTGTTTGTGGTTTTTTTTTTTTTTGTCCTTGGCCTGACGGCCTGCCCAGGGTGTCTCCCCGCCTGCCACCCAATGACTGCTGGGATAGGCTCCAGCATCCCTGCGACCCTGAGAGCAGGATTAGCGGTTTGGATTATGGATGGATGGATGGATGATTTGTTCTCTCAGTTTTTGTATGTTTTTGGTGGTATCGTTTTTGGGAAATTTCGGATATGTGTTTGTCTTTTGTGTTGCTCTGCTGTGGGCTGGGAGAAACCAAAGTTTGTTTCTTCTGTGTACGCAAGTACATGATTGAAATGACAATAAATGTTCCCTGATTCCTGATAATGAACATTACAACCGATGTCTCCCATTGCAGGAAATGGAGAGCTGATTATGAATGGCTCTTTTCACATGTCTCACTAAATTAAGTGTGAAATATCTGAGGGCGTATTATTTGAAAACTAGTTTAGGTTTGATATACTTTACATTACAAAACAGTTCAATAAGATGAACCTCGGCTGGATTCTTAAACATGGTATTTTTGCATATGTCAGCAGATATCATGAGGAGATATCATGCCTCCTCTGATACATATGGAGTCACCAGCCGCTTCTTTTCACCTGACAGTGAGGAGTTTCACCAGGGAGATGTAGCACATAGGAGGCTATTCCCCTCCTATGCGCTATTCCCCCCAGTCCCCCCCCCCTGAACAGGCACCCTGACTGACCAGAGGAGGCGCTAGTGCAGCAATCAGGACACATACCCACATCCGTCTTCCCACCCGCAGACACGGCCAAATGTGTCTGTAGGGGCGCCCGACCAAGCCGGGGCTAACACGGGGATTTGCACCGGTGACTCCCGTATTGGTAGGCAACGGAATAGACCACCATGCCACCCGGACGCCCTCAGTGACTCTCAATTTAACTTGTAGTGAAGATGCAGCAAATTGTAAATTCATTTCAAGTTTAGAGTGACTGTGCACGTTGTGTGTTCATGTTTGAGACGCTGGCGACCGTCTGGCAGTCCTAAATTAAGGCAGCGGTGAAGAAGAAAGAAGCGAGGTTTGAGCAGAGAAGAAGATGAGAAAGAAAGAAAGCACCGAAAATAGAAAATCGGACAGAAAATGAAGAAACAAAGAGAGATACAGACCGATGTGTGTCTCCGCGAGTGACGCGAGTACCTCTCGCTCTCTTCCTGCAAGGCCCCAGAAGAAAAGAGAGAACAAGGAAGGGTTACAAGCTGAAAATAGGAGAAGAAGAGGGTGAGAAAGTCCACCACCACATAGTTTGTCCACTGAACGACTACCATGCAGCCCATCCTGGTCTTACTCTGGATACGATACAGTACCAGTACTGTGTTGTACTGGTACCAGTGTAAAAAGTGGTCACTAACTGGTTTCATCCCAGTTGATGCTGTGTCAGCATCCTGTGAAAATGGGCCAGTTCTAAACCGAATCAGCACCCTGCCGTCAAGCTGTCCACACAACTCCGTATAGACAGCAACAGGGCTGTCAGCATGAATATGACACGGTGCAGTCGCTCAGTGGAAAACATGCAGAAAATACAACAGAAGTCAAAAGTGTCCCTCCCAAAACAAATGGGGGCCCATTTCCATTTAATGCCCAGACTCGTTTAGGTTTCCTGAACTGAGGATGATGAATGGAGGGAGCGTTCCCCGACACATCCCACTGACACATCCCACTGACACCCACTACCAAGTGTGCATGACTGTCACAACATGCTGCAGGGGATTAAATGTAGATGTGTGTGTGTGTGTGTGTGTGTGTAAACCCCCTAAGGTCATGTGACATGTGTAATCCTTTTTGTGTGCCGCTGGTTTAGCTGAAACCTTGCAGTCTCTCTCTCACACACACACACACACACACAAACACACACACACACACACACAAATGGATTGACGAGTGCTGTAATGTACATTCATGCAACACTTCAAACACTTGCATGCTTCGGTACTCATAGTTACATTTATTATAATAATAAAATAACACTTCATGAACCAATGTAGCGATACCTGTAGACACAACATGTAATATAATGGTAGCAAGCCACTGTACACTTGTAGGTGCTCTTATGGAGTGCCTGCTGCATACTGTGTGTGACCGTGATATACAAACACATAACACACTAGCATGCAGAACATACAAGCAGACAGTCTAGCAGACATGGATTAAGAGGTGGCGGACTGTCGTACAGCGGCTCTAATCCATGTCTGAATGATAACCAGCCGGGAACACACACACACACACACACACAGAGGCCTCTAGTCTGTCAGGATGTGGGGGAACAGGCATCGTACTATTTCAGCGTTCCCACCATCATGCATGTCATACATCACAACTGCCACATGAAAACCTCGTCGGTTCTTCACCTTAAACCTTTTTCCACTTAAATCCGGAGATTTTTGCTGGTTTGACTTTTAATCAAAGCTACGCGTGCTTACTGACGTGCACATTGTGACGTGCACACTCACGTGCACAAAGACACGTGCTAGCTACGGGGTTTCTGTGAGAGACGGGGACTGATGGTCTGAGGACAAATTACTTTAAATCCCTAAGAAGTTCATAAATTCTATAATAATCTGTCGAAACGCTCCAATCATTCGACACACTTCCATCTGAAATCCCTTTTTTATGCCTCCTGTCTGTGATTCTGTCGCCCTTTTCTGTTTTTTTTTGTTGTTTTCCCCTGCTTTTTTTCTCCCAAATTGTACTTGGCCAATCACCCCACTCTTCCGAGCCGTCCCGGTCGCTGCTCCACCTCCTCTGCTGATCCGGGGAGGGCTGCAGACTACCACATGCCTCCTCCCATCCATGTGGAGTCACCGGCCGCTTCTTTTCCCCTGACAGTGAGGAGTTTCACCAGGGGGACGTAGCACGTGGGAGGATCGCGCTATTCCCCCCAGTTCCTCCTCCCCCTGAACAGACGCCCCAACCAACCAGAGGAGGCGCTAGTGCAGCGACCAGGACACATACCCACATCCGGCTTCCCACCCGCAGACACGGCCAATTGTGTCTGTAGGGATGCCCAACCAAGCCAGAGGTAACATGGGGATTCGAACCAGCGATCCCCGTATTGGTGGGCAACAGAATAGACCACCATGCTTCCCCGGACGCCCCCGTTTTCTGTTTTGTGGAAATCATAGGGCCCTAAAACTGCTCGTCTAAGAGGATCATTAGAAATTCATCTCTTTACATTATTCATATTCTGTCTTAACCAGGTAGGTTGCATAGTGCCTTGCTCAAAGACACTAGAACAGGGACACACATGTGGTGTGGCATGGCAGCCATCAAACACAAACCCCTCAGTGATTGGACGCGTTTCATTAACCACCTGATCATCAACAGCAGAGCTTTGTTGTGGATAAATACAAGGTTTTCATTGGTGCGGCTGTGAGTCATGTGATCCGCAGAGCGCAGTCTGCCGGGTTCATTCCTACCATCCACTGTTCAATATGTCCCCACTTGCTGTCCACACCATAGTATTTCTGAGGGGGGAGGTGGGGGTGGGGGGGCAGAAGAAGTGGAGGAAGACAACATCGGTTGAAAAGAAAGGAAAGGAAAAGTTTATCAAGAAGCAGTGAGAAAATGGAGAGATGTCAAGTACAAAGGATGCAAACTGGGTGACAGGTATCAAGTAGAAGTGGGACAAATTATCTCAGGGACTAATCTTGGTGTTTGTTTTATCCTGCTTCAGGCAACAGATTAGTTGGATTAACTGCATCAGGACGATTCAGTTGACTTAAAGCTGTAACGAGGCGTTTTGCACCAATTATTTATCAGTGTCAGTTTAATGGTGATGCCGCCACATGACCAACATAACCAAACAAAACCATCAGTGAGAAGACTATCCATACATCCATTATCCAAGCCGCTTATCTGAATTCAGGTCGCGGGGTGCTGGAGCCTATCCCAGCAGTCATTGGGCGGCAGGCGGGGAGACACCCTGGACAGGCCGCCAGTCCATCACAGGGCCAACACACACACACACACACACACACACACACACACACACACACACACACACACACACACACACACACACACACACACACACACACACACATTCACACCTAGGGACAATGTAGTACGGCCGATTCACCTGACCTACATGTCTTTGGACTGTGGGAGGAAACCGGAGCCCCCGGAGGAAACCCACACAGACACGGAGAGAACATGCAAACTCCACACAGAGGATGACCTGGGACGACCTCCAAGGTTGGACTACCCCGGGGTTCGAACCCAGGACCTTCTTGCTGTGAGGCGACAGCGGTAACCACTGGGCCACCGTGCCGCTTGAGAAGACGAGGTGATCTCTAATGTTTATCTCCAGGTCGGATTCCCTGTAAAATCACACACAGATGGGACACAGCCGCAATCGGTGATACGTTCCCTCATGGCTGTATATCTGCAAACAAGCTATTTTTCCAAAACAGGAAATCTCTTGCTCTTCTCTACAAAACAAATGCACCGGCTACCAGAGGACGAATGGAAACAAGAGGTAATCCAAATGTGAAATGAGGTCATTCTGTGTGGAAACACTACTGAGTTTATCCACAGGCACCCAAAAACAAAAATCCTCATAACAGCTTTAAATTAACCTCCAATTTTCCGACAGTTTTGCCACTTGTTTTATTGCCCTACGCAACCGACACCATCCACCTCTTACAGCAAGCAGGGGGAAACAAACACAGTTAATTATTTGCAATGTAATCTGGCACCGTCAGGTCAACCGTTAAGACTTACATTGACAAATATTGGTTTGAGAGACAGAGAGAGAGATACGGACAGACAGAGGGTGGTAGAGAGAGACAGACAGAGGTAGAGAGCGGTAGAGAGACAGAGACGGAGGTAGAGAGAGAGAGAGGGGGTAGCGAGAGGTAGAGTGAGAGAGAGAGAATGAGAGAGAGAGAGCGATAACAGTGATGAGTAGTAAGTAGAATCAGTAGGTTAACTTGTAAGTGAGCGGGTGCAGAAAAGAGAGAAAAGAAGGAGAGAGTCTTTACCTTCTGGGTTTGGTAAAGCTAAACCAGGAGTGGAAGACCGTGCAGAAGGTAGAAAAGAGGAGAAGAACAAGAAAGAGAGATGAGGCGGAGGTTAGGAATGTTAGACGGGGTTAGAGGTCAGAATGAGAAATACCAGGACATCGTCAGCATACAGAGTTCATTATTAGCATTGATCACCTGTTTCTCTATGCAGCATAACAAGGCCCCGAAATACAGTCAGTAATGTCTTTACGGTCTTTGTTTGGTCTAACGTAGACAGGTGCTACTGGAAATCTGGTCATACAAAACCGCCCATAATACTACAGATCTCCAGGTTGACTCTGTGAAATTTAATGAGGGTTCAGGAGAAGAAAAAAAAAGAGTCCTTAAAATTTGTAAGGGAAAACAGTCAGGCTGTTCAAGATACACAGTTGAAAATAAGGATTATTGAATCACTTGTTAAAATTATGTGTGATTTTCAACAGATGTGTGCATCTGGTCTGGCTTAAATTGGGTGATCGTCCTTATATGACTCATAAATGAGACCAAAAACAACAACGACATGAACCTGAGTTGGTCTGCAGTCATAAATGTGTATGTGTGTGGTGTGTGTGTGTGTGTGTGTGTGTGTGTGTGTGTGTGTGTGTGTGTGTGTGTGTGTGTGTGTGTGTGAATACATATCTTCACCCGTGTGTATAAAGTCGTAGTCTTAATTTACTCACCACAAACCAAGAGGGCATCCCCAAAAAAATGTAAAGTTAACAGATCAGCTCTTGAAGCTCCGGACAGAACAACATTTTCCTGATGCAAGCACAAACACACGGTCCTCTTTACCTCTACAGCGTGATCAATGTTAAATAATGAAGGCTGGCTGGGTGTCTTGAGTAGAATTTAAAGGGGAAAAAAGACAGTCGGCCACCCACATTCCTCACTTGACTGCATCAATATCCCGAACTTTGACCCCTAAAACCCCACCTCCAGGGTGTGAGATGACCAATGGTCACCAACCAAATGCTGATAAATTTGGCCGCGACCAGTTGATGGATTTACAATTAATACCACTGTAAACATGTAAATCTATTCAATTCTGAGCAAGTCACTGTGGTCCTGTGCTGTTCAGGAAATCTAGTTTTACCGACATTAAGAGTGGAAAACGGGTGCTGTGTCTGAGATAGCGGGAGGTCACGGTGTTGGGTGGATGTAAATGTGGACCTCCTGCTCCGCTTACCTCCTTCTGCTGTCTCTCCAGCTCCTTCATACGAATCTCCCGCGCCTCTGCACGAGCTGCTCGCTTGGCCGCCAGCCTCGCCTCCGCCTGAGAGAGAGATAGAGAGAGAGAGAATGACTTAAACCTAATTACAAACACACCTCATATCTCATATGACATACGTAGGAGCCATTTTGGTTGATCTAAAAGGCTACGGTCTTGAGACATGCTGCCAAAACTGTCACTGATGCAACACATAAATTTTAGATTTCACAATCTGCAGCCATCACTAAGTAAATATCCTATGAGTACAATTCTGGCGTGCGTAACAGCATTAGCAAAACATTACATTTCATTTAAAAGACCTTGTGTAGTTGAAAAACAGTCAAAGGGCTAAAATAAGATGTGTAAAAAATAATGTTCCTTAAATTATCAGGGGTACGTATCATGAATAATGATCATAATCACATAATCTCTCCTGAGTTCCTGTCTCTCCAAACACCCTAAACAATAACTGTTAAAGGGAAATGTTGCCTATTTTCAACCCTTTTCCCAGCTATTAACTGTAGCCATGGCATCTCTACAACATAGAAACCTACAACAACATATAACAACATACAACATAGAACAACATGTAACAACATATAACAACATACAACATATTACATATAACAACATGTAACAACATAACATCTCACAAAATGTAACATGTAACAACATACAACATATAACAAGACATAACAATTCTTGTCGGTGTGGTCTGTATCGTCATAGCCCACGATAGCAAACTGTCTTTCTTCCATCATCCATTGGCATCAATGGAAGACAGAAGAACTATGAGGCAGATCGACTAACATGTTTGTTTCTGACCTCCACCATTGCGAAACTCATGCAATGCATTCTGGTACATGTAGGTAACGTAGAACAGCTCTCCTGACAGGAAAATGTTGATTTCTCAATCAGAATGAACTGCACAGAGGCCATCATAGGTTTAAAAGACTAGACGAGCAGATTATCGGCAGCAAAACTTCCCTGTAAGGGTGTTTTCTTCACTGCAGAATGAAAAGAGAACTAGCTGACTGATAATAGAGATGAGATAAACTAGAGGAACTCAACAAAGTCATGAATGATCAACAAAATTGCTTGTTTGTTAAAGCTAGCATCTTAAAGTCTTAAGTTTCAGAGCTCCATTGGAAATGAATGGGAGTCAGCAGAAACAAACAAAACCTGGCTGAAGCTGAGTTTGACTTATTGATGTAGTACTATCTGTTGTCTGCTGTTGTAAAGGTCTTCTACCAGCTTGTTCTGTCATATCTGCTTGTTAGACACAACTTCACTTCTTCAATCTCAACACTACCTGCCTCGCTTTTCATTTCATACGCCACTAAAATCAGTGCTCGCATTTAAGTCTTCAGGACAGTAACGTTAAGAAGAAAAAAAAATACTCATTCAACCATTAACTATGGATCAAATGTGGGAAGTAAGTCACTAAATATGAATAACGTCACAATTAAGAAACAGCACAGCCAGAGCAGAGCTTTGCTGCAGCACACAGATAACCGAGTTATTTCTGTTGTCCTGTGGTAAAGATGGACAGAGGTCCAGCCAGAGCAGATGAAAGATGGTTGTGATAAAGAAAAAGACAACCCATTCTTCCCAATTACCCTTTTTCATGTGGTTATCAAGGATCCTGTGATCTCATCATTGGATGCCATTGTTTTCACTCTCTCTCTCTCTCTCTCTCTCTCTCTCTCTCTCTCTCTCTCTCTCTCTCTCTCTCTCTCTCTCTCTCTCTCTCTCTCTCTCTCTCTCTCTCTCTCTCTCTCTCTCTCTCTCTCTCTCTCTCTCTCTCTCTCTCTCTCTCTCTCTCTCTCTCTCTCTCTCTCTCTCTCTCTCTCTCTCTCTCAAGCTTGTTTATACTCTCCTATCTTATCACAACACAAAATGCACATGAATTTAACCCCCATCCTCGCAAACATGAGAAACAGGTGACACATAGATGATGCAACCAAAAATAACACAAAAAAAAAAGAAAGATAAGATTTCCTAGGATCAATCCCTCCTTGTACTGACTTGAATCAAGCTAACGAATGAATCGAATTGGAAAGAGACAGACAGACAGACAGAGAGATAGAGAGATAGAGTCAGAGAGCACGAGAGAGAGAGAGAGAGAGAAAGAGAGAGGGAGAGAGAGCGTCTTAGACCGGATTTAGTTGCACCAAACTGAAATACTATGGATGTGTATACAGTAAAAGATATGTACCACACTGTAATGACATGCAATCTTTTCATTATAAAGCACGCTGTGACCCCGGACTGGAAAAACGCTATAGGAATGCAGTCATTTCATTACATTTCATTTCATTTCATTTCATGTTCTGGTCTTAGCGGTGCAGTATGTTTTTGGGTTAGCGTTAACCTCTTATTGAGTAAAGATGGGATCACATTGTATGACCTAAAGGCCGGTTATAGCCCCGATTCAGCCATCACGGTTGATTCTGAAGATGTTGAAGGGTCTGTACCGCTCACTGCAAAATAGTTGAGGTCACCACGGACAGTCTTGTTGTGAGCTTCAAGATTCAAATCTAGGTTTGAGATTCAAATCGACCAGTCAGAGCCGTCGTCTCAATTTCATCAGGTCTGGACATGCTCGTGTAGTGTGGTCGTAAAGTGTGCGTTTTCTGTTCTGTTCACAATCTGATATGATTGTGTAAGGCAGTCATGTCGTCTGTCTGGGGCTTCAGAGACCACTAGTCGGCGTTTCAGATCATTTCAGAAAGGCAGAATCAAACCTGAGATGACGCAGTTCTCTAAAATCATGGTTGAAAACATCGATATTTACTCAGTGTTATACGTGTTTTAATAACCACTGATGTGCTGCATGTTACAGGAGGGGATGGATTCTGTTTTCCGTATCCCGTCATAGCAGCTGTGTTTCTGTCCATCGGTCGGTCTCTCTGTCACTTCCTGTCCCTCGCCAGCTCTCCAGCAGCACATCCGCTCAGACAGGAAGTGACCCATCGTCGACTCGAGGATGACTTCTTCTGAGATAAAATGCAATATAATCAATAATGGCTGATAAACAAAGAATTGGGCCGGTTATCATCTCCACTTCGTGTCCACTAACAGACACATAACAGTCAACAAAGATTTAGAGACAAATCCGGCATTACATTGATTCCTGTGGCGTTTCCTTTAAAAGACCCTTGTTCGGTGACGTCAATCTGTCTCATACAGATTATATGTGAATCTATTTCAGTGGTTTTGCTGCCGGCAGTTTGGACAGTCTGTAAACAGTGTAAATAATTAATTCTCTCCATTTACAAACATTATACAGGAAATAGGGAGATTCCAGGTGGTCTGGTCAAAAATTCAACGTTATCCTTCATCTTCAATAGGATTGCATCAGGATGAAATTCAGATATCTTTGTGAGAGACAATTTTGTGGTCTAAATTAATGATAACAAGGAAGTACAACCAAAAACTCCTCTCAAAATTCAGTGTAATATTTGAGGGAGTATTAGGTCTGATATTATACTTTACATTTCCAAACAGTTTAATGTGATGAACCTCAGTTGGATGGTATTTTTGCACATATAAACAGATATTGTGATGTCCCGTGGCACATACCCGGCCTCACCTAGACCCCTGGGAGCCCAGACAGAACCGCCAGAATAGTCTGGATAAAACAACCCCATGGTGTACCCTGATATTGTTACCGTGTAAAACTTTCTGTGACAATTGTGAAAATAATATTTTCCGTATTACGCAGTACTACATTCCTGATAAGGACATTATAACATCCATGCTATCAGTGTTGGGGGGGGGGGTTCCTACATAACTTTGTCAGAAACAGGGTCCGCGGTGGTGTAGCGGTCTAAGCATCAGCTTTGTGTCGATGCAGTTGCCCACTGGGGACCGGGGTTTGCACCCCGGTCTCGTCAGATCCAACTATGGCCCGACTCGATGAAGCAGCAATAATTGGCAACGCTGTCTTCGGGACGGGGGCGGAGTCGGCTTGTGTTTGTCACATGAATGCGTCTCTGTGTGTGGGAAAAAGCAGTGGTTTGGCCTGGAGTCACCTCGTCACGAAAGTGGCGAGGTGACTCCTTCGAGACTGCCGGCCGGAGAGATGCAGTTGGCGAATGCATGCAGTGCGAGGGTGGGTGTTTGAGCTAAAATAGGGATCGATTGGCCACTAAATTGGGAGAAACAGGGAAAAATCAGAAATAAATTTAACTTTGGCAGAAACAAAGTTTTATCTTTTCACTAAGTCACAGCTGAAAATTCACTGATAATTCAATGGTGAGGAATGAAATGGTGTCCGTTTCACCTTTGTAAGCCATTCTGAATCCGGCTCTGTGAGCAGGAGGGAGAGGAGGATTCAGCTCAAACTTGGATTTGAACAACATAAATTCACTTTGGCTGCAGAATGTTTTCCTGCATCTTAATACATTTAAACCACAGGGCACTAAAACATTCCACTGAAACCAATACCATCTTTAAATCCCTTAAACAGCATTTAGACTACACAGTTACAGTGAAAAAATTTCCACTGAGCCCAAACGTAAAGAATCACTTTTAGGCAAGTTGGCCATGGGCCGGCCGGCTCTCCCTGTGGGCTCGGTGCCGTGCTGGACCACATCCGGCTGGTGGAAACATACATGCACACGTAATGCCGGCTGATGGTTAAGGGATTTAAGAAGCAGGTCGCCTGCTCAAAAATCCTGACTGGGAAAAACTGAGTGAGGACTTATTTTTTCTTAATTAATGAGAACAGTCTCCTCTTTGTTGACATCTACTGCCAAAGTGCTCATATGCAAGAAAATTAACCTCCAACAGCTGCAGTAGAGCTGCTCAGTAAACAGAGAAGGTTGTACTGGTCACCTCCCAGTGGCCAACATCAGGAGACTGGGGTTGTACTGGGCAGTTCCCGGTAGACTCTCCCCATAATTCACTGCGTGGTCCGACTTCCAGCAGCTGGTCACGGCCGATTCCCAACTGGATCCTTACTGGATGAATGTCTCTAATCAAAAAAAAAAAAAAACTGGGCTGGTGAGATTTAGGCCGGCTGTGTGAGGCTAGTCACTTCTACCATCCTAACCCATATCAACACGTTTTTGGGTCCAAAAAACGGCTTATGGGGCACCCCGGTGGCTCACCTGGTAGACGGGTACCACATAAGGCTGAGTCCTTACCGCAGCAGCCTGGGTTTGAATCTGGCCTGGACCCTTTGCTGCATGTCATCCCCTCTCTCTCCCCTGCCCTTCCTGTCTCTCACTACTATCACTATCCAATTAAGGCCGAAAATACAAAAAAAAAAGGGTTTAGTACAGCTTTAAAAAACAAACAATAAACACAAACTTCAGATCCACCACTAGTGGGCAGCAGATGCAGTGAGAGAGTCCCACTCCAAGGCCGAGTGTTGAGCCGAGGGGAATGTGGATGAGACAGCATTTGTGTACCATACGACGACACACCCAGAACAACAACAACGCCCGTCAACACTCCCTCCTGCATACCAGCTCCATCTCAACTGTCACTAGCTGTTTTTTCACAGCGGCGGCAGTCCGATACCAGACCGGTTTGTCCTTGAGCTGGAGGTGTTCCTACGGACAGGACCGGCACACGGACAGAGGAAGCCATTCAACACAACACAGGAAGGGATGTTTTTCATCGGACCCAGTGGTGGAAAAAGTATTCCATTCCTTTACAGTTAACTGAAAGTAGCAGTACAACAGTGTAAGAATACTCCATTAACAGTAAACATCCTGCATTTAAAATTTCACTTCACTAAAAGTAATGAGGTATTAGTGGTAAAAATGTGCTTTGGTATCCAAAGTAAAAGTACTCGGTCAGGAAAATGCTCCTTTTCAGAATGTTAAACTTATTTCTTAACATGTCAGCAACATTTCAGCCATCAGATTAATATAGTGGCATAAAATGTACAATATTTCTCTCTGAAATGTACTGCAGTAAAAATAGTCTAAAAAAATGGCACTACTCAAAGTACTAGTACCTCAAAACTGTACTTAAATACAGTACTTGAGTAAATGTACTACTTTATTTTCCACCTCTGATCAGATCCCACCCCTATTGTTTATCTATCCATCATCCAAGCTGCCCATCCGAATCCGGGTCGCTGGAGCTTATCCCAGCAGTCATTGGGGGCCACGTGGGGAGACACCCTGGACAGGCCGCCAGGCCATCACAGGGCCCACACACACACACACACACACACACACACACACACACACACACACACACACACACACACACACACATATTCACACCTAGGGACAATTAAGTACGGCCGATTCACCTGACCTACATGTCTTTGGACTGTGGGAGGAAACCGGAGCCCCCGGAGGAAACCCACGCGGACACAGGGGGAACATGCAAACTCCACACAGAGGACGACCCGGGACGACCCCCAAGGTTGGACTACCCCGGGGTTCGAACCCAGGACCTTCTTGCTGTGAGGCGACCACGCTGACCACTGTGCCACTGTACCGCCTGAAAAGAGATTAAATGGGAAAATGAATTTCTCATCCATTTACTGTTCTTGAGTGAATGGTCCATCCTAATATGCTGTGAGACATGAAGACAAAGCACTTTAACATGGCCCTTAATGACCTTAACGCTACACTGAGACTTTGCTTTCCCGCGCCGTGCAAACTGAATGGCAACACCTTGGGAACAAGGACGCATCGTTCCTCCTGCCTACGATTTAAGGAAGAAAATGTTTACCTATGAAAATACTGATCATTGGTCATGTGGGTTCAGCAGTGTCTGCTTTGTAAATGCAAAAGGTTGTGTGTTGAGGCTGCAATGAACACAAAAACTAGAGAGCCCGAATATACAACACTGTTCATAACAATACACAATACCAAAAATAGAAAGGTGGAAAATACAGTTTTTCCACTGCGGAACAAGAAGGGGCAATTTAACAAAGCTTCATTTCCAGCTAATTTCAAACACATGGGTCTAAAAATACCCCAGGACAGGAGCAGCGAGCTGCAGGAGTGAGACGTCAGTCCTGCCTGGCTGGTGATAGCAGAGAAACAGCTTCTTTTTTTTCACCTCCTAAACACATGGCATACCCATTAGCAATACACATTCCTGATTCTCTTTGAAGGAACGGGCCGCGCACGCCCCTTGACATAGTTTTCATGTTTTTACAAGACGGTGTGACACGGTAGTGGACTGTGACCGAGCCGCCTATCTGGAAAAACACACTGGAGAATAGCGATCATAACACACTGCGCGGCTCAAGACAGACAGCTTCTGCACAAGCCCGGCAACACTAAATAAAGATAGGTCCCCTTTT
The DNA here is from genome assembly GCF_029633865.1 of Lampris incognitus. Classification (NCBI taxonomy): domain Eukaryota; kingdom Metazoa; phylum Chordata; class Actinopteri; order Lampriformes; family Lampridae; genus Lampris; species Lampris incognitus. The sequence goes on from NC_079231.1 coordinate 9,566,945, forward strand.
TCGGGACCGTTTGCATTCTCTACTGGCTCCTTGCACAACACTTCAAGGCAACGGTTCAACCAGTTCTCCCAGTGTCAACCACACACTGCATCCAGACTCACATGACTGCCCCAACACACACACCAAGACATAGAGACTGACTACACACAGGTCTTGTACTCTATTGTCCCTGTCTTCAAACGCCCGAAACCACAAAACACACCCCTATGGTCAAATGTAGTGTCAATAAAGAGGGTTCAGATGTTTTTTGACCCCAGGTGAGCATCAGTACGCTGATCTGAGGTCAGCCATGGTACACAAGTCCTGCCTGATTCATTAGAAACCAGCAGACGTGTCTTCCAGGTGGCCTGGCAGGTACAGAAGCCTCAGAGGCTCAAAATGTACATCTACTTTGTACTTTGATTCTCCTTTTCTCCAACTGCTGATGATGTAAGGCACACTTACTACTAAATATACTTACCGTGACATGATTACTGTGTAGCAAATGTACTAAGACTACTTCATATAGTACTACTATGTGATATCCTTATCATCCGTTATCCAAGCCGCTTATCCCAATTGGGGTCGTGGGATGCTGGAGCCTATCCCAGCAGTCGCTGGGCGGCAGGTGGGGAGACACCCTGCACAGGCTGCCGGGCCATCACAGGGCCGACACACACATTCATACCTAGGAACAATTTAGTACGGCCGATTCACCTGACCTACATGTCTTTGGACTGTGGGAGGAAACCCACGCAGACATGGGGAGAACATGCAAACTCCACTAGGAGGACGACCCCCAAGGCTGGACTACCCTGGAGTAACACTATTGTTTAATGTTATTGAGCTCCTTCTCATCCCAACCAGTATAATTTTACAACAAGAGATCAGTATCCAGCTCGAAATCAATCCAACTCATGCCCTCAAAGTCTGCCTGAAACTTGGGCGTCATGACTTATGACCAACTGACCTTTAAGGTCCACGTGGCCTCAATTGCTCAGTCGTGATACACTTACCATGTAGTAAATATACAACTGCATGTAGTACTACTATGTGATATATTTACCATGTAGCAAATATACAACTGCTACTACTACTTCATATAGTACTACTATAATATGATTACTATGTAGTAAATATACTACTGCTACTTTATATGGCTTCATACTTTGCAGCCTTCTGTGATGCCAGTTGGTGACATTTTGATTTATCTGCTAATTACTGATTCTCTAAAAGCGTCTGCTAAATAATTAAACGTGAATGTAAGAAAGCGCTGATGAGTGCTGATAAAGGTTTATCTCAGGGCTAAAAGGAAAACGTTAACCAAAACTAAAAGAGATGGAAAAACTGGGTTATGAATGTTAAAATATGTTAATTAGGCACTGCTTTTTTCAACGCAGATTTCAATGCAGCTCTGAGATTGTGCATTTTAATAATCCATGTCATAACCTCAGCAGACTTTCTGGCCTCACAGCTTTCCTAAACTAGGCGAACTGGGCCTCCATGCTCTCCTCATCCACAGAGCAACAATAACATTAGCATGGTTGGCTAGCAGACCATTAAAGTGACATGCTTAATGGGTTTTTCAAACAACATTTCAACTGCCTTGTTGCACACTTAGGACATGATTTCATCTTAAAGGCAATGAAGCCTTCGACTGGAGTCATGGTTCAGGGTCAGAATGGCGTGGTATGCCAGGATAGGGTGGGGTTCCTCTTGCTCGAAGACACTTCAACAGGGATTGGCACATTCACTGCAGCAAGGACAGAAACTGAAGACTTCCAGTTAAAGAGTGGTTCTCCCTGACTACAATAAAGTGTAAATAACTTTTTTAACCCCCCCCTTCCCCTTTGCTCCCCAATTGTATCCAGCCAATTACCCCACTCTTCCGAGCCGTCCCGGTCGCTGTTCCACCCCCTCTGCCAATCTGGGGAGGGCTGCAGACTACAACACATGCCTCCTCCAATACATGTGGAGTCACCAGCCGCTTCTTTTCACCTGACAGTGAGGAGTTTCACCAGGGGGACGTAGTGCGTGGGAGGATCACACTATTCCCCCCAGTTCCCTCTCCCCCTGAACAGGTGACCGACCAGAGGAAGCGCTAGTGCAGTGACCAGGACACATACCCACATCCGGCTTCCCACCCACAGCCACGGCCAATTGTGTTTTTAGGGATGCCTGACCAAGGCAGAGGTAACATGAGGATTTGACCTGGCGATCCCCGCGTTGGTAGGCAACGGAATAGCTCGCTATGCTACCCGGACACCCATAAATCACATTTCTGAATGTGGATTTTGTTTTCATGCGTTCCGTCTTTATCGTGGAAAGGATCGATCCTGGTCAGCTTCATTGCACAGTGATTAAGGCGTAATCACTGTGTAATGAAGTCATAGTTAAGTAAGTCATAGTTTTCCTGGCCCATCATTGGTTAAAACTTCACACCAAGATGGTTTTCTGTACCTGCTGCCATCAGCAACTTCTAACCAAAGACAACGAGGCACTCCTGCACTGAATGTATCAGAAATGGAGTGGTACTTCCCGAAAGTGGCGGTACATTTGTAATCTTGTTATTCACTAAGCCGTCGCCTTCAACCAGGATTGGGATTTGGTCGGAGAGAGGAAGCTTGGCGACTGAACTGGAGCTGGCAGGTTAAATTGATCAGGTTCCAAAGCCGTCGGTGGTGAAGATGCCATGAGGCTCAGCAGTTGTGTCCATATATATCCATCCTACAGCCATAGAACATACTATATAGTACCTATTTGTAAGTATACTACATCAAAATGTTCACTGTGTGTAATCATCTAGAATACTATGAACGCCAGGGTAGATATACGGATTTTGCTGAAAGATCTAACATTGAACTGACTGGTTGTGTGAGGATAATATAATAGATTTACGCCACAAACGAAACATGTTTTGATGGAATAGTAAGTGCTACACATTATGCAGTAATGTTAGTATGCAGTATATACTATTAGTATGTAGTACATAGAGTACTGTCAGAGTACTCTCATGGCATAGTTTGCTACCTAGAGATGATGAACATGCTGCGTTGGTGCTTGGGAGTGACTCGAAAAGACCAGAAAAGAAATGAAGAAGTGAGAGCTACGTTCAAGATCAGAGGAATGGAAGAGAAGTTGAGAGAGACAAGATTGAGATGGTTTGGACATGTCCAGAGAGGAGGTATAGACTATATAGGAAAGAAGGTATTGGACCTGGAAATACCTGGCAAAAGAAAAAGAGGAAGACCAAGGAAAAGATGGAGAGACCAGATAGAGGAGGACATGAGGAGGGTTGGACCGCGGGAGAGGGATGCGTCAGGCAGAAAGTTATGGAGGGCAATAGTCCGCTGTGGCGGCCCCTGAGAAACAGGGAACAAGCTGAAAGAAGAAGTTTGCTACCTAGCAAGCTTATGCCCTTACTACTACTTTCAGCTGGATAAGAATGCAAGGGAACGCTGTCTGTTGTGTTTTTTTTCTAACCTTTTTGCAGTCTATGAGAAGACGTAAAAAAGACAAACCAAGTCTTTCTGTTACATTATAACCAAACTTCTTACTCTCCATCCATCATCTGTCTCCATAAATAGCTAGTACACTGACTGACAAGGTGGTGTTGAGCGACTCCGGTCATGTGCAGTAAGCCTGCCCTGCAGAAAGCACTGAGCCAGATGGTATGGACCACTGACCTTCTCTGGCTGAGCATGAAGCGCACGACAGCGTCCAATGGAGTGAGTTAAAAAAAAGTTTCCGTTTTAGCCTCGATTACAGGTCTGAATGTTGGCAGGGATATTTCAGCTCTCCTGAAAGTTGGTAGGAACACATCCCTACCCAAATCTACGCCTATGGGTGTAGATGTAGAGGACAGTGATGGATGTGTCCATGTATAGAGGATATAAAGGGGTGTAGATGTAGACACTGATGGAGGTGTCCATGTATAAAGGATATAAAGAGGTGTAGATGTAGACAGTGATGGAGGGGTGCGTCGGTCTGAAGGTAACAGTGCTGTAGTAGAACATCTCGTCCCAGCTCCTCGCTTTTTACAAAATGCGTCATGAGGACCATCAGTTCTGCCATCCTAGATCCATACCATCATGTTTTCAACTCAACGAATGTAATTAAAAGGTTTACGACAAACAAGTGGTTGAGCCACTTAGACTCTGACATCAGTCCTTCCATCAAAGAGACCCCCCACCCCCACCCCCCACTTCCCCTTTGAGTTTATTCAAAATGTTTTGGATGGAGAGACAAGCTGAAAACACTGGGTTACAGTTTGTTCCTTGACCTCATTATATTTTATTTTGGGAAGAACTGATGACCCACTGTGGTTAATTTGTCCCAGGCCCCAAATTGGCCCCCTGGCTCGAAGAGCCTCCGCCCGGAGAGAGTCAGTGCTGCTGTTTACATGCAGTGAGTTACAAGCCCTTTGTGCTGAACTCTCCCTTCAAGGCGTTTCAGTAAATGCCTGATGGGAATCCTAAAGCAACAACACCACATGCTCCAAGAGTCTCCTGTTTACCACATCGTGTTTGCCTGCGAGCAGGTTCGAGGAAAGATCTGGGCCCAAATCTGCCCACTAAAGAAAGGGTACACATCAGAAACGCCTGCTGGAGGGATGGAGGGGTAAAAAATAATGAGTGTGTGTGTTTTGGAAATTGAAGTGAAGAAAGTCAAGCCACTGGCCCACTTGTACCGCAGGAGATTTAAGTTTATTTGTCCAGTGACAGAAATAAATAAGAACTATATATCGATAAACTGGAAAGCGGAGAAAATGTGTGGGCTAGCAGAAAGCGTTCAGTATGTAATGTACATACTTAACCTCTAACATACTAACATAATACCACAGTGTATCCTGGTACACATGGTACACAGACAACAGGACCTCTAACAGACTAACATAGTACCACAGTACATACTGGTACACATGGTACACAGACAGACAACAGTACCTCTAACAGACTAACATAGTACCACAGTACAAACTGGTACACATGGTACACAGACAACAGTACCTCTAACAGACTAACATAGTACCACAGTACAAACTGATACACATGGAACACAGACAACAGTACCTCTAACAGACTAACATAGTACCACAGTACATACTGGTACACATTATTTCTGTGCATGTTGGCGTACTGAGGCCAAACATGTGTGGGTAGTGTTTAGTGATTGATGCCATGTTCCTTTTAATTAAGGGAGAGGAGAAAAACACTGTCAGTTGTGTGCTTGTAGCCGAAATGGTGTAAAAAGTAGAAAATTCTGTACTGGAATGAACTCCCCACTGATGTCAGCTGCCCATCTTTCGGCACAGGTTGAAAACTCACCTCTTTAAGAACTACTACCCTGTTACTTGCTCTTAGCACTTATTGTATTCACTCATTTAAAAAATGAAATAAAAATCTCTTTCTTGCACTTTTACTTTAGCACTGGTTTTGCTCTTAGATACTTGTTTAGATGCACTTATTGTAAGTCGCTTTGGATAAAAGCGTTGGCTAAATGACTGTAATGTAATGTAATGTAATGTACTGCTATAGATTTGCCACACCGTTCATACAACAGTTAAGAAAAAAACGGATCTCGAATGTTTTGTTTTCACCCTCAACTATCCTGAGGGTTTATGATTATATGAGGGGTCCTGTGAGTGGAGGGTTGCCTGTCACATTGCCAGATATGCTGCTGAAATGTAAAGGTAAACAGGCAGCGCCCTTCCCTTCCTGAACAAGGAGATCCAATGTGTGACTCCCCCGCTATGGCTCCTTCAGGCGGGGCTAACAGGAGTTAAGAGAGGAGTCAACACAGGAGTTAACTAGGAGTGACAAGGAGAAGATAATGTGGTGTTAACGAGGAGTAAACAGAGGAGATAATGAGGAGTAAACAGAGGAGTTAATGAAGAGTTAACAGGTGATAATGAGGAGATAATGAGGAGTTAACAGGAGTTAATGAGTTAACGAGGAGCTTAAAAAGGAGTTAACGAGGAGTTAACAGGACTTAACAGAGTTAACGAAGAGAAAGTAGATGATAATGAGGAGTTAACAGAGGAGTGAATGAGGAGTTAACACAGGAGTAAACGAATAGTTCACAGAAGAGATAACGCAAGAGTTAACGAGGAGTTACCAGAGGAGATAACAGAGGAGTTAATGGAGGATAGTGTGCTGAGGTCAGGAGCATCAATTAACTGAACTAATTCAATATGGTCCCTCTTTCATCAACTTTCTCTTCCACGAATCCACAGAAAATCAAACGCATACATTTTTCCATTTGCAGGCTAAATCAAATTTTAAAAATTACATTAGAAAAGGATGAAATCCCAGCGGCCCCAGCGCATAGTCCCATAGTATCGCATCAGGACATTTACTCCAAACAGCCGATAACAGACCCGCTCTTACACAGCGACTGGCGGCTCTTCACCAAAGACGTCGCCGGGTTGGCTTGGCACACAGGAGGATGATGCGTTTTGGAACCATGCCGCCCGAAAGCCACCGCAGACGTGTGCAACTGCACTTCCAGCTGCGCCACAAATGTTTTTATTTCTGGTGTCACTTTTTAAATGCCGGTACTGATTCCAAGTACGACTCTTTAAATATCGACCTATACCGAGTACTGACTCGATCCATTACGTTTGCTGAACAGTACTGATTACAGTACTGACCATTAGTTTGGAGTCAGAGGGCAAAAATAATTCAGACATAATCAGGTTTTCTTTTCCAATATTGAAGAAATGCAGGCTTCTGTGTGCCAAAAATGTAGTAAATCAAGCCATTTTGCTTTTATTTATGACTCAAGCATGGCTTTTGGTATCGGATTTTCGTCTTGGGGAGAATCTCTGGTACCAATCTCAATTTTAGCCTGGTTCTGGCCCAATATCTGACACCAATACCAGTTCTGGTACAGAGACATTTAGAGGAAATCCTACTGGAAAACAATGCTGGTAATTGTATGAAGAGCTTATAACTAGTCCTGGCAGCGTGTAGCGTTTTTCCAACCAACTTTATTACATCAAACGTCCATGTGACGAAAGCATTTGCATGCCTCTGATTGGCTAACCCTAACGCTAGCCTTAACCAATCAGAGGGCAGAGTTCCTGCAGTGCAGTTGGTTAAAATCTCTCGCATCCTGGCAGTATAAAAGGTTGAGTGTGTGTGTGTGTGTGTGTGTGTGTGTGTGTGTGTGTGTGTGTGAAAGAGTTCTCTGAGAAGGGGGTCCTAGGAAATCTTTCCAAATTAAGGTTCAGTTATTTGTTCGTGATAGATGGAAATTCATTCATTCATCTCATCTCATCTCATCATCAGCTGCTTCTCCGGGGTCGGTTCGCGGTGGCAGCAAGCTAAGTAGGGCACTCCAGACCTCCCTCTCCCCAGCAACGCCCTCCAGCTCCTCCTGGGGGATCTCAAGGCGTTCCTAGGCCAGATTGGACATGTAGTCCCTCCTGCGAGTTCTGGGTCTACTCCGGGGTACCCCGGAGAACTGTGAGATCGTTGTCTCTCTAGCTGAGCATGCTTGCGTGTCCAACCCACGTGTCAGTGGAGGGACCTGTCACAAGGTTCCAGCCGGGTCCAGCTGGCTGGTCTGGGCCCACCTGTGCTAACGGTCAGCGGCTCGAAACCAAGGCCACACAAACTAGACCTCGTGGACCAAATTCAGTCTCCTCTATTAGTGATATGGTGTTCTACAAGATGTTCATTGTCCCGAGTGTATTATATTTCATGATACTACAGGAGGAGTGGCTGCTGGATGGAAATGCCAGTCATATTGCTTTCTACGTTTACTTAAAGAAAAGCTGTGTAACTAATGTTACTCTGTCAAAATGAATAAATAACTGTATAAAATCATTTTACACAGCGTGATGTGACAGAAAGAGTAGCCAATTCCAGTAAACAGAATTGACAGTACCACTCCAGTACAGTTTGGATGGAGCCAGTTCTGGTTAAATGTCCATCCAGCCCTGAGGCTCGAGCTGGCATGGCATGTTTAACAGTGTAAATGTGGTGGTTAGGCCGCTGCAGGGCTGTGTGTGTACTGAGCCATTCAGACACAGTAAAGACTAATCCCCTCTTAAACATGGCAAATGGCCCACATTATGCATCACTTCCTCGCAGGCCGCGCCCTGCACGCTGACTTAAGAAGAGGCTTAATACAGCTGTCAAGTCCCATGTAGGGCTTGTCCTCAGCGCGCGCACAAACCAGCACGGACGAATGGGAAGTACGTGGACAGCAGTACTGTCTGTGACTGATGCACTAGCTTACTAGGACATGTTGCGGGGATGTCGCTGGGCCAGATTCCTGAGCTGGCTGGCCTAAATATGGGCGTGTGTGTGTGTGTATGTGTGTATTTGTTGGTGGTGAAAGTAAGAGGGCTTGAGAATTTTGAGATCACTGACATTGTATTTAAAATAGAAAACTGTTTTAATGCCCAGCGCAGCTGAATGTTCCTAGTGGGTGGTTTATGCTAGCATTAGCATTAGCATTAGCGTCTGTGTCTTCGTTATAACCAGAGGAGTCGTTTTTAGAAGTTCCCTATCCTTAAACACTCTGTTCAGGAAGAAAACAAAAACCTTATCAGGGAAAAAAAAACAACTTCTGGAAGAGCATCAGATGGCTCCCTCTTCCAGGACAGCTAGACATCCAATAGGAGCCACATTTTATCACACGTTTGCATCTTAATTCAAAATCTTTTTAAATGAAACCACATTACTTCTTTTTGTTGGTGCCCATTCTATCATACTGATAATTCAGTTTTTTTTTTACAAGTTTCTTGTCCCTTTCACAGCCACATCTTCTTCTGTGTTGGCGGAGCAAAGCAAAACTCCGAGACCATGAAGAAGAATATTTTCATCACACTTCAATAAAAAAACAAATTCTATGAATTTATTTTTCCTCTATCGTTTGTTTCTCGTGCCAGGGGAAACCTTGGAGAGATTACGACACCCACAAATAATAAAACTAAACTGTTTAAACGTTTTAGGGTGCGGGGGAAAACTTGCTCAATCAGTAATAACTCTCACAACAAAGGAATTGTACATTATCTGGTTACACACAAAGCCATAAGAACAAACAGCCGAGAATAAAGCAGGTTCGGTTCATAATGTAAAACATTAGAATATAATCACCCATAATCCCTCACTGTAATCCAGAGGAAGGCTGATTCTGGAGCCTGGTGTTGTGAGCAGGATGTGGATACTGTTGATGCTGCAGAGGCTTAAAAGATGCAGGTCACTGGGATACACACACAAACACGGCACACGCAGCAGACAGAGAGAGTACACACATGCACACAGACACAAACACACACAAGAGATCAAGAAACACACACACACACACACACACACACACACAAGCAGGCAGTAAAGACAGACTGACAGACATAAACACATCTGACAAGACAGACACACATGCGAACACAAGCAAAAAGAGATGCACAAACAGACTGATAAAAATTCCTGCATGCACACAGTTGCGTGCGCGCACACACATACACACACATACACACACACACACACACACACACACACACACACACACACACACACACACACACACTGGGGTGCATCAAAGGGCACAGCTGTCAGCTCGCCCAGTAGGTCAGTTCCTACCAGTGAGGGTACAAAGCCAAGCGAGACCCATTTCTGAGCTGCCAACATCCTCTCATCCCCCAAACACCCACCCCACCCACCCAATAACACACACACACACACACACAGCGATATCCACCGTATCCAACGGCACCACGAGTGTGCTAACTGCATCCATTAATCCGCCCACCCCCCCCATGGCCCGTGTGAACCGGCACCGAGTTCAACGCTTACACTCTCCACAGCCAAGTGCCCCATTCTGTCCTGGTCCCTCCATTCATGTCGGTGTGTACAACACATCCTGTCATGGCAGCGACCTCCTTATGAAAGGGGCTCGCTTGGTAACTGCTTCTGTATCGCTGCAAGGACCACTTCCCGTGATGAGAGGCGTGCATGGGTAGCACAGCCAAACACACACAAGTGTCGTCGCGGGTAACGCCAGCTGCATGGCTTTGAGCGAGGAGTAAAATACTGTGTAAAATACAATGTAAAATACTGTGCAAATTACTATGTGGGATGGCACAGGGAGTGCTCCAAACCACTTCTGCATTCCCAGTGGGAACAGTCATGCTACAGTGCAACATGCTGGCATTCGAGAAAACTGAGGTTCTTCAACGGGGTCTGTCGCATGTGTCGTGATGTGATGTGACGTTATGTTGTCACGTCACATCATGTCATGCTATGCTACACTAAGCTATGTTGGGTCCCTAAAAATCAGAATCACTCACTGGGCCAGGCAACCAGACCTTTCCTGAGCTTTGCTGAGAATTTCTAGCCCGCCACCTTACACTCATAAGTTAGCTTGTTTGAAACCTTTGGACCAGTGGTTCTCAAAGCGAGGCATGGGGACCTCCAGGGATGCCTGAGGGCGTTTCAGGGGGAAGCTGTCATGGCCGCTCCCGGCTCCGGCCACTCCAGCCCAGTTTCCTGTGTCTCCTGTCCAGCCCTGCTCTGACACCAACCCAGTCCGGAATCCTGTCTAAGTTTCCTCCATTACTCGTTTGCCCCGAAGCTGCTGTAATTTTTCACTTATGTGTATTTAAGTTTGGTTGTTGTCAGAGCGTACCGTCCTGTGTCCCCGTGTGATCCCGATACCCTCGTGTTTCCTACCAGTAAACCTCCTGTGTCACCTGTCACCGCGTCTGCATTTGGGTCCTCATTTCCTGCCCCCCCCCCACCGTGACGGTAGCCAGCAGATTATTCCAAATGATCTTTATTTGTGACGGTAAGATGCACACAAACTGCTGCTTTAAAACGAGTAGTTTGCCTTGTGTTTTCTTAGGCCACAGCAACAAAAACAGTGAGACACATTTCTACTGATGTTCCTCATCTTCACATCTGGTCCGGGCAACAGTTCAACATTATTCTTCTTCCTTTGGTGTTGTATCTGGATGAAATTAAGATATTGCCACGTTGTGAAAGTTTCGCTGCCTAAACTACAGTAATAATAATGAATCTACCACCTAAAATTGTGATGAACCTCAGCTGGATTCTGAAATATGGCATATTTGCATGTGTAAGCAGATGTCGTGAGCTATATATATATATATCTATATCTATACGTACGCGTGTGCACGCGCGCGTGGGTGTGGGGGGCATGGTGGCGCAGTGGTTAGTGCGGTCGCCTCACAGCAAGAGGGTCCTGGGTTCAAACCCTGGGGTTGTCCAACCGGTCGTCCTGGGTCATCCTCTGTGTATATTCTCTCTGTGTCTGCGTGGGTTTCCTCCCACAGTCCAAAGTCATGGAGGTCAGGTGAATTGGCTGTACTAAATTGTCCCTAGGTGTGTGTGTGTGTGTAGGGGGGGCGGCCCTGTGAATACATATATATATATATATATATATATAGCCTTTAAAATTCTCTACTATTATCATGACATTAATATTTTCGGTAACACTTTCTATGAAGCTTGCATCTATAACGCCATATAAGCATCTATAACGCCCTATAAGTGTAGCTATAAGTCATTGTAAGATTCATTATAACCATGTATACGCCCTCACAACACCTCATAACCACCTTTATGATACATTATGTCAATTTAAAACGGATTTATGCATTATAAATATGTCATCATTACCCTGTTTATCTGTCAGATGTCATAATGCATCATAGCCCACTTGTTTTGCTGAAGTTTTGTAGAGATGCATAATGAGACTCCAGCGCTATACCACAGTCTTCAGCCATAGCTGTTAGTCATTGTAATACACATAGGAAAATATGGGCATTATAGATGCTTATAGGGCATTATAGATGCTTATAGGGTGTTATAGATGCAAGGTTCATAGAAATTGTTACCATATTTTCCATATCATGCAGGGCTATCATGACATCAGGTGTCATCATGGCGTAGGGTGGACTACCTCATAGACACTGATGTAATATGTCAATTAACAGGTTTTAGTCTCCAGGGCAGAAAAACTGCCCATCTGTATTATTCTAAATCGATGAGCAAACAGGATGACATAACCAGCACCACTGGGTGTGCTTATATTTTCAACATGGGTGACTCCAGCAGGTGTTTAAGCTAGCTGCTGTATTACAGCTGAACATGGCTGATTGGCTGACTGACTCCTTGGTTTTGATGGCAGGTAGATGCAGACCAGTATAATAACAACAAATGGCATCAAATAGGATGACATATTCATCCATCCATCCATTATCCAAACCGCTTATCCTGCTCTCAGGGTCGCGGGGATGCTGGAGCCTGTCCCAGCAGTCACTGGGCGGCAGGCGGGGAGACACCCTGGATAAGCCGCCAGTCCATCACAGGTCCGACACTCACACACATTCACACCTAGGGACAATTTAGTAAGACAGATTCAACTGACCTACATGCCTTTGGACTGTGGGAGGAAACCGGAGCACCCGGAGGAAACCCACACAGACACGGAGAGAACATGCAAACTCCACACAGAGGACGACCCCCTAGGTTGGACTACCCCGGGGCTCGAACCCAGGACCTTCTTGGTGACCGCGCTAACCACTGCGCCACCATGCCGCCCCCTCCAAACACGTGTTGGCCCTTAGTTTTGACTTGAGGCCACGGTGTGATGTTCACATTTTACACAGAAGGATCAGGCTGTCATAGAACAAATGTAAGACTAAAGATGCTTGAATAAGTAAAGCCAAAATAAATGTGACACGTTTTCGCCATTGAAGCTGAGCTAGGTTGTGTTCATCTCCTTCAGTGAAGGCAGACACTTGGAAACTGTGTTCAGTATTAAGTCCAGACAGGGTGCAATAAAGCAGTGTTTTGTAGAGACGTCTGCATCTGCTAAGCATCACATTTACAGTATAATAACAGATCAACGACACTGGTCACCATGAGAAAGTTCAATATCATGCATCCATAGTAAGATGGTACAACCTGGACTGAGTGACAGATCGTCAAAGACCGTCTACATCCAAACTGAACAGCAGAGTCACACGACACGACACGACATAACACGACACGACACGACATGACACGACCTGCTGGAAGGATCTCGACACACGGTGAGGTGAATTTCCGTGACATTTGACCCTGACGGGACATACAAGAAGGATGAGGAGAGTGTTTACTGATGTTTTGGAGGCCGCGGGCCCCCCAAAGGGAACTCTTTCCAGATGTGGGCCTCAGCGGCGCTTCAATGAAGTGGACCGTCGTTTGGCGTGCTGTGATGAACAAGACGTGTGCTGATCTTCATCCCCTGTTTGTTTGGAGGTCGCGGTCCCTCCCTTCAGGGCCTGCTGATTTCCATGACGTGCAAAACACGGACAGAATCTCAGAATGGGGACATAAAATCCGATTTCAGATGCAAACACAGAAGTACGCAGAGTCCAGGGATTTGGGACATTCGTCCTCAGACTATCCTGTCGCTCTCCCTTGCAGAAACCCTGTCGTGCTTCTGTGTCTCTGTGCACGTGAGTAAGCAAGCTCGCATGGGTTTGCTATTATGGGACAAAAAACATCGACGCGACCAGTATCCCAGAAGACAAATGTACAAAGAAATGCAGCCATTTTGCTCTTGTTCTTGTACTGAACTGAACAAACTTTCTTGCAGTCTTCTTCTTCTTTAGCTTGTTCCCTGTTTCTCAGGGGTCGCCACAGCAGATTTTACAGTTTCCATTGATACCCTGTGAGGGCACAGCACCAATGGCGGCCGTTGTTAACCCGGGCCTTGACCGATCCGCTATGGTCTTGTCAATCCGCATAATGATTTGGCAAAATGTTACGTCAGATGCCTTCCCTGACACAGCCACTAACCCTATGGACGGGGCACAGCGCTGGACACCATCCCAGTATTCAGGGACTGGTGGCCATGCCTGCTGCAGGAACAAACATCCTTGCAGTAAAACAAGTAAAAAATGTGAACAAAAGTTCATTAAAGAGAGAAACTGTAGATGGGATAGGGCAGCATTTGGGGAGAAACATAGCTCATGGCATATTCCATCGTCCTGGCTGAGCTGTGCAGCTTTCTATGGTGAAATGTCCGACGGCTCTGTGTGAACGAGAGCACGAGGTCCACAGCTAGAATAGACCAGAATAGAGTAGAATACAATTATTCTACTCCTTCCTGCACGTGACGACAAGCATCTGCTGTACTGTACACCACCGTTATTACTAAAGGTGACTGGACTGTAGCTGAAAAGCCTTTATATAATAGTGTTTTTCTATTCCTTCTCTTTTATTGTTCTACTCTCTCCTTTGTCCCTGCCTCATCTCACATTTGTATGCTATTTTATTTAAGTTTGATGTTATTTTGTTCACTGTTGTTTATTTTATCTTGTTTTGTGAAGCATGTAACTCTGTTTTGAAAAGTGAGATACAGATAAAGTTTTTATTCTAATTGGTGCCGTCCCTGACATCCCTGGGCGACTCAAAGACCCAGTCCTCCTTCAGAGATGAACAGCAAATCAACCGCAGAGACAAACATCCTGGAAGTCCTGGCATGACGATGGGCACTCCTCCCGTCCGGCAGCAGATACCGGAGGCCCAGCACACTGGATGAGGACGGCATCTGCGGCCCAAATCAGCGCCGCCGAGGGGAGGGCGTGCCAGGCCGCCTCTCTGCAGGTGACGTCACAAAACATTCCCATCTCCTCGGTTACGGAGAAACGGCGTCCAGGTTAACGTCAGTGAGAGACCAGACTGACGTCACAGTCCCCGAGACTTGGAGCAACCAGCAGAGAATGTCCTGCGTGGTTTCCTGCACATGCGGCCCCCCATTAACAACAACCCCACCCACCACCGCCACCATTCATTCTGTTTTGTTTGTTTTTTTTCTTCCCGTATCTGTTGCATTTTCCATCCACATTCTTCTTGACTATGTAGGCCAAACTAACAATGTCACCCCCCCCCCCCGTGGCCAGATAATGGAGCTTTTGTGCATTGGGAGAATGCACAGGGCCGGTGAATAAACGACACTGTGGTGACTTGATGTGTCTGCAGTATTGAAGGTCGGCTGGCTGGCTGGTCGGCTGGCTGGTCGGCTGGCTGGCTGGTCGGCTGGCTGGCTGGCTGGCTGGTCGGCTGGCTGGCTGGGTGGGTGGGTGGGTGGGTGCCGGGATGCAGACAGAAAAATCAAGTCCCCCAATCACCAGCGTCCCACAACCTTTGCTGTGGTGCGTGGTAAAGAGGAAACCTGAGGCAGCCATCAAGGTAGAAGAAGTGGGTGCAGTCGGTGGATTTGGCGCAGTGTGATCCGGTCTTAAGCTACCGTACAGGCTCCGCTCCCGGACGAATGGCGAGCGCCTCGCCTCCCCATAATAAAAAAAAACGCACATGATAAAATCCAAACTTACCTCGCGTGCGATCTGGTTGAGGGCATCGTCCTCGGCGGTCAGCTTTTCCCGGTTGGGAATTCGTTTTCTCCCGGTGACCTGAGTCCCCATCTCTCTCTCGCGCTCTCTCGCTCTCTTTTTTAGCCCGTCAGCCGAAGGATGCCAGGTTTCGCTGGCGCGCGTGCCAGACTCATAGGTTTCCCAAGGAATAAAGTCAACCGGTGAATGAATGCCCCCCCTCCTCCCCCTCCCGCAGTATAAACCGGGATAATCACGTAATGGAAAAAAATAGAAGCGATGAAAATTGTGCGGGGTGGCTGTTTTCAGCCTCGCCGGCGGGTCCTCAATTCGCCTCCCGGCCGCTCACTTCCATCCTCCGGGTCCCGTTAAGCGTTCCCAGCGGACGGCGGCGGGCATGACGCGGATTCCGACGGCGGCAGATGCCTGTTGCTGAGAGCGGGGACGGCTGTGATGGAGAGAGGGATCCCTCGGCTCCTTAATCCGCCATTGTCAACCGCAAACATTTTTAAGCCTCCGTGTAAACATGGCGTAGAGACCACGTCAACTCTGGCCTGAGAAACGACGGTCTGCTTGGCGAATTTCAGCGCCGGAGGTTCGGTACCCTGCCTGCCCCGGACAGCATCGCGTTAAAATCCACGGCGTCCGAACAGGGGGAGGAAACTTTTATTGCACGGCGACCCCGGATGACGACGAACCGTCGTGCTATTCATGTTCCGGGGTGAGGCCTGCTGCAGCCTGCGTGCACTGTTACAAGTCTACCTATGCCTCTGTCTGTCTCTATTTCACTTTTCTAGTATGTTTTTTTTATTCTTTCTTATTATCGTTCTCTATTATGTTGCGAATGTCGCTGGTTTTACTTGCACGTCTTGTCTTTTCAATACTGGAGCACCTCTACTCCCACAATTCATCCATCCATCCATCCATTATCCAAAACTCCCACAATTCATTCACTGTAATTTAGGTATGTTGGCAAAATGTATTTGCTGTAACTTGTTGTTCAATA
Organism: Lampris incognitus; assembly: GCF_029633865.1. Taxonomy (NCBI): domain Eukaryota; kingdom Metazoa; phylum Chordata; class Actinopteri; order Lampriformes; family Lampridae; genus Lampris; species Lampris incognitus. The sequence goes on from NC_079231.1 coordinate 9,583,285, forward strand.
AAAGCTTATAAACCCATCAGCACAGAAAAGACATTTGATAATATTGTGTCTACTTATCCATGCACGTTACAATATGATGAAAATTATTCCCCCTTGTAGACTGCAGATTTGCAGACCATAGAGCAGGATAAGCGGTTTGGATAATGGAATGGAATGGAATTAATGGAAAAATAGAAGGTGAGGAAGAAGAAGAAGAAGAAGAATTAGAAGAAGAAGAAGGAAAAAACCGGGTTTACTGTATAACTCGTTTATACTTGCTGACGTTACCCATAAAAGTCCCATGCAGTTATCGATTTGATGTGAGGCTGATTCTCTTCCGTTTGGGATGATTTTAAACACGCCCGTTATCTCGTACATGTCCTTATAATTTCACATGTCCTTCTACACTTTAAGTCTGATTTAGCGTTTAAAGAATAGGTGTAGAGTCTAGACAAAAGCGGGGGGGAAAAGATACCAGACTCTATTGGAAAGATGAAGGAAACGCGACATGGACAGAGTTCTATTATTATCTTGGTCTAATGCGCCCTCCTGCGTTATTACACAGCAGTAACACGGGACCAGGAAAGTAGAGCAACGTTGACTCGCTCGGTGTTACTCAGACATGGAAATCAGTTCAGAAAAATAAATTTTTCTTTAGAATGTGTGAATAATTAGCTGCAAAATAACTGACCCAGTCAGCTGTGCGGTCCTAATGGGCACATAATAATATCCAACGGGGGGGGGGCAACAATGATATATATGCGTGTGCAGGGGTTTACTATTAGTGCTATAAGAGCGCACCGTATGCCCGTATTTGCGGTTTCAGAATAAAGCACGTTATTGAAGACACGTGTCCGCCCCATCTTTTGACTTGGTTGCAGTTAGGCAGGCTCAGTGTAGCGTTATGTGGTGCATTGTGTTCCGTTCTGAAATCCCACTCTCTCTGCTGCCTGCCCACGGGGTGAAGGAATCACTTCAGAGTGGACGGGAATGATTGAAAGGTCTTTTTTTATACCGTAAGTGTTGCAATATAGGGGCAGTAGCGGCGGATACAGGGATTCCTGACTTTAAAAAAATGTGGAAAGAGGGTAAAAATGTGTGTGTGTAGGGGGGGCAACGGCCTTCTGCCCCCCTCCCCCCATTCCGGCGCCCCTGATACCCAATAACTAATAAAACTCAATTCATATGGCATCAAACACAACTGGAAAACATAGCCGGGTGAAAGAAGCAGGAATAGAGCGAGAGGAAATATCAAAACGTTTTCGCCGTGTTTTAAAAGAGGACACTTATTGAAGGTTTCTAATCGGGGGGATTTCGAAGAAGGAAAAAAACCTTTGGTCGTTTTGTAAGCCTTCTGTGTTTGTGGAGTGGTTTGCATTGGACATCATGTGATTTGGTATACCAGGGTTTTCCCCGTCGTTTTCTTGCCGTCAAGATGCTTTTTGGGCAGGGAGCCGTCAGGTGTATTTAACGAAATAAGCATCACATTCTCGTTACCTGTCAAAGGGAGATAATCAAAGTTCCATGCGGGTGGTGTTTGAATTCATTTGTGGCTTCTAACTTTGACTTCTTTTAAAAAAAACAAATCGAAGTAAGAGACTTAAATTACTTATTCTTCTTCTTCGTCTTCTTTTTCTTCTTCCTGTCAAAGTGAGATAATTAAAGTGCCATGCGGGTGGTGTTTGAATTCGCTTGTGGCTTCTAACGTTGACTTCTTTTAAACCACAAATCGAAGTAAGAGACTTAAATTATTTATTCTTTTTCTTCTTGTCTCGGTTTACTGGCGGATCGCAAACTACTTTAAGGTGCATACCGCCATTCGTCTTCTTCTTCTACAAATCATGGTAAGATTAAATTATTATTTCTTCTTCGTCTTCTTCGTCGTCTTCTTCTTCTTCAGTTTCCAGCGGTGGCCTGTGAGGGCGGAGCATCGATGGCTGTCTTCTCAATCCGCATAATGATTCGGCAAAAATTAACGTCGAGAAAGTAAGAGATTTAAATTAAAAAACCGTAAATGCAACAAACACATTATTTATGTATGTATTTTTCGATGAACATTAGATTAATTAGAACATTAGACATTAGACGAACGCTAGTCCATGATTACGTCACTCCCTGTGTACCGGTTAAGATTTAGCGGGAAAGCACATCGGCAAATCCACGGGAAAAAGAAGTTTGTTTATTTATTTATTTTTTGGTTTTCGCCGGGGCTTAGACATTATATATTGAAATTATATTTTACTATGAAATATAGAAATTATTTTACCATGAAATTATTCTGAAGCAGCTTTACGTAAGTATCCTCTCTGTGTTGCGCAATAAAAACCATTGTAGCAGAGCTAATAAAAACTAAGCTACACACTACTACTGCTACTACTACTACTGCTTTCGGCTGTTTCCGTTAGGGGGCGCCACAGCGGATCCTCCGTTTCCATCTCTTCCTGTCTTCTGCATCTTCCTCTGTCACACCAGCCACCTGCGTGTCCTCCCTCACCACATCCATAAGCCTCCTCTTTGGCCTTCCTCTTCTCCTCTTCCCTGGCAGCTCCATATTCAGCATCCTTCTGCCAATATACCCAGCATCTCTCCTCCACACATGTCCAAACCATCTCGATCTTGCCTCTCTTGCTTTGTCTCCAAACCGTCCAACCTGAGCAGTCCCTCTAATATACTCATTCCTAATCCTGTCCTTCTTTGTCACTCTCAATGAAAATCTTAGCATCTTCAACTCTGCCGCATCCAGCTCAGCCTCCTGTCTTTTTATCCGTACCACTGTCTCCAAACCATATAACATAGCTGGTCTCACTACATCTTGTAAACCTTCCCTTTAACTCTTGCTGGTACCCTTCTGTCGCAAATCACTCTTGACACTCTTCTCCACCCACTCCATCCTGCCTGCACTCTCTTCTTCACCTCTCTTCTGCACTCCTCGTTACTTTGGACAGTTGACCCCAAGTATTTAAACTCATAAAAAACTGAGCTATACAGATAAGCGCTAAATGCTTTGTTTTGTTGTAGCTTGAAAACCACTAATAAAACGGGCCAGCGTGAGAAATGCTGTACCACAGTAAAATAAGAAAACACTGATACGAATGCATTGTCAATACTGTATTTTATTGTTCTGAGAGACATGTTGGTCCAGAGAGCAAGAGGCTCATGTTCTCAGTCTCATTTCTCATATTAGCTCTTGAAATACACTCGCAGCAATGAGACGGACAGCTTTCAATAGGCGTCTCAATACAGTTTCCACAAATTTTATTTCCAAAGAGCAAAGCTTTTACACTAGCATGTTGTATTTATAATCTATATCATATGCAAATCTTTAAAGTAATATTATTTCCAACGGTCATATCTTTGACACAAAGCTTACGATGCTATTATAACCTATCGCATATATAAATCTGTAAACGTCTGTAAACTCTCACTATCCATCTCTTTATTCAGCTGAAACGCTGTATGAATATAAGGATTTTATCTTTATCTGATTATGGTGATCTTCAATTGGATTTTTATTTTTTGTGTAGTTTTTAAACGTTTAAATGAACACACAACTCTGTTCTTAACTGCTGTAATGACACTATTTAATCTCCATAAAGTTAGATCCCCAAAGTTAATCTAGAAATGCTTGAAATTCAGGAATAGACATTTAAGAAGAAAGGATTATATAGAATCATTATCCATAACCAAAGTAATGATCATTTAATATCTGAAAAGACAATGTTTAAAATAATAACATATTGTTATTATCGCAAATTGACTATGATGCATCAGATCCAAATGTAGACAATTAAGTCCTACTTTGCACTATATGCTCGCTGAAATTACCGCCGAACTTTTGTCCTTTTTACAGGAGCAGTTGTTCCAAATCAAGTTTTGGTCTTTTTGTGGTCAATAGAAGTTACAAGGACCAATCTGCAAGTAAGCAAATTGAAGCATTTTGTTCTCGTTTTCAGTCTTTAAAATCGACGTGTTAGCCATGCTAAGTCAGGATGGAGGCAGGCTCATCACATGACAGGGAGTTTTTACAATGGCTCCTACTGTAGCTCCAAAAAAGAACCCACTGGCCAATATTTCCAACATATCAATAAGCTTCACTTTAACTTCACTGAACCTGTGGGTATTATGAAACAAAGAGCCATTTTGTAGAAGCTAGTTAACTGCCACAGCACATACAGGCCATGAGAATGGTAAGAGGGAGGGAACACGGTCAAACATGTGATGAAAAGTTGATATTTTAACCTAGATTCCATTCTGACTGTCCCGTCCTTGAAATGCAACCCGTTTCTATGTGTAGCAGCTGGATTTAAAAAAAATGCAATGTGATGTAGCTTACATTTTTTTCAGAGGATTAGAGAAATGTTTAAGAAACCTGCCTGAATAGGGGGAATGGTCAAAACAAACACTCAGTTCACTGTCTTCATGTTATTTTGACAACTACAACCATGCCTGTCAGGGAAATGTGAGATGCAATTCTTCATACTCATCTTTTGCTCCATTATATTTCAGGATGACCTCAGCTACAGGCGAAGATTTGAAAAGGCAGGTAACAGTGCAGGTTTTGAATTTTTTTTCTTTTCCTGATGTATTGATTCAAACTTGACCCAAATACCAAGGCATTCTGAATCTTTGCAACTCTGCTCTTCATGAGATGATCTGGTTGGCCAGGCTCTCTGACGCAGATCAATAGATGTTACTGGATTCCCACTGAGATCCGGAACATTACTGGTTTCTGAAAGAAGAGAAGGTTGTTTTTGTTGATGAAAAACTTTTTCCAAGCCTCAGCATCGACATTAATCGACATTATTCGATGAAAGTCATCATCGAATAATAAAACAAGTTCCCTCTGTTGTCAGACAAAGAACACACAACTCAACACTTTGTGTCATTCTGGAAGACAAAAAGTGAAATTTCTCACTCCATATTTACAAAATTGTGTTTTTGACAGGTGTTACGGGATAAAGTGTGCAATGGCAGTCACTCCACACATACAGTATATGAAAGTAGTAAATTCTCAATTCGAGTGAGAAAAACTGCAAAACTTTAGTTAGTTGTTATCAAACTGCCGTGATTCATTCTCTGCAGACATCAAGTTGTATTGATATTAATATTCGGTTGAGTAAATCTGTATTGTAGTAAATTCATACAATTTAGTTTTCATATGATGGACATACTGGATGTGACATACTGGATCGTGGCAAGGTCTTTAGGCTTTACTTGCTGGAAAATCTTGGCTGGTCCTTTTTCTTTGCTGTGAACCAGAGACCTGTGAGACGACATCGAAAACTGTCAGAGAACATTTAAACAGAAAAATAGAAACAGCATTTGCAATTGACTGGAGACTTGAAAAGCTCCATATGCTACCATGAGAGCATATAGTTTTTATGGTGGGATTGGAACCCCCGTGGTGGTACTGGTGCCTTGCTCAATCCAGAATGGAAACCCTATCCCTCATATGAATGCTATGTTTGACTCATTGAGCCATGGAGAACAACACGTAGGCTGTCTGAAGCGCCTAAAGGTTCAATCTGCAATTGACAAATGCAGCGGCTGTCCATTCCACTTCTGCCGTTTTGTTCAGACATTGTAAATGTTCACTTCATTATGCAAATAAGAAAACCAGACGATACCACATTGCTTTCAGTTCCTTTTTAGGCTTTCGGTTGTCTCCATTTATCAGACAAATTCACAATGTTGACTCGATGGTCCAATACGTCAGGTTTCTTGTCGCCTTGTGTTAGCACAGTACTCCACATAGCCATGGCGCCGCATGTTGTTACGGGTTGTACCTTCAAAGAACAGTCGTTATTCTGACATTAAAGGCATAGTTCAGAAATAAGAAGTGCGACCTCTCCACACATCTGCTGGGGATATTTTCCATTCTTAGGTGGTTGACCCATTTTTAGAGGGAACATATCAAAACTTCCATCCATCCATCCATTATCCAAACCACGTGTCCTACTCTCAGGGTCGCAGGGATGCTGGAGCCTATCCCAGCAGTCATTGGGCGGCAGGCGGGGAGACACCCTGGACAGGCCGCCAGACCATCACAGGGCCGAAACACACACAATCTGTAAACATTTAATCATACATAATTGCGTTCCTCTCTTGAGTCGTGTTGAGATTAGAAAACTAAAAAGCAGGCCTCTGCAACTCACCAGAAGGTTTGAGCTACAAAGTTTAGATTAAAAGGCTAATCTGCAATTATCTGTCCGGTTTAATGTCTTTTCTTTTGCAAGATTTTCATCCTGTTCATATTTTAATTCGTGTCAGCTTTGGTTGCTGTCATTAGGTGTGTGTCAGGTGTACCTTGGCAGTTATGCTAATAACACAGCTTTGAACTGAATTGAAATAATCATTAATGAGTCCAGAAAATGTGGATCACATTTTTGAGTTGGATTTTGATTTGATGTGAAACTCATCTGACCGACACAGTATAGAAATCATTTTAAAAACATCTTATCTGTTAATCTACATCATCACATGTTTATGAAGTACTATTTACATTCAGCCATTCACATGACAGAAAACAAATGCATTAATCCATTACATTACTGAAAAGTCAGCATTAGGTCAATTAAATGACGGATAGTATTCCACTTGCTCTTTCACATAAATACTGTCAACCTTCAAGTCTTTAAAGTTGAGAGGTTTTTCCATAAAATCCTTGATTTCCCACAGATTGTACCCTTCCTATGTTTTGTCAAATGTGTTCATGAGGGAGGACCAAATTGCAGTCTGCTGTGATTGCCACTGTTGGGTTATTTAACTTGAAACAAAAGCAACCCAGTCGCCAGAGTTTTTTACGTTTCTGCAAACCACGGACACATTAAAATCTCGACGTTAATGAACCAGAACTACGTTTCATATCGACGTTTCAATTTACGATCCGCATATCTACTCCTGTATTTTCACAATGTGTGTCTGGTGTGTGGTGTGTGTCTGTGTGAGAGTCTATAAACGGCCAAACTAAAGCACTTGGGGCCTTGATTCTTTTTGGAGGTTATTGGGGATGACCAGGGGCACCTATAAAAAATAGCAGAAAATTAAAATAATTATAATAATTATGCAAAATATGCATTTTCTAAAAATGGCTAAAAACCACTTTTCTCGGCATTTCAGATGATTCTGAGCATTTGGGGGGAGGGAGTTGGAGTGGGGGGGGTTAGGGGCAGGGGGAAGGCGGTTAGCTGGCAGGATGAAGAGGAGGGAGATTTAGACGGGTGGAGAACCAAACCGCTACATTGTAGCGGGGTTCTTCTAGTTCCCAGATCTATAATACCGATCTATATTCCGATATATGAGACCGCAGGTGGCTGGTGAGACAGAGGAAGATGAGGACAGGAAAAATGGAAACAGATTATTCGCTGTGGCGACCCCCTAACGGGAGCACTAGTACTACTACTACTACTACCACCATCACCTTTCGCGTTATAGCCAATGTTGGTGGGTGGAGCTTGCGTCCACACCACGTGACTGTCAAGTTTCTGCCTGCGAACTGGAAAAACAAAATGGCTGACTTTTCTTTTATTCTCAGTGGAAAATGCACCATTTCATGATAGTTTCGGCATTAAAATTCGTTTTTTAAAAACGTGCATTTTATTTTGATAACTTCGTTCAGTGAATGTATTTGTTACTTAGTTTGTTAGCTATAACGAAGATTCTTTCAGGTCTCGCCAGAATGAAACGTTTCTATCAGTGAACACAACCCTAAAACACGTTTCCACGATATTTGACAAAACATCCTAAATAAATCAACATTTGTATGTCTTGTTTAAAATAAAACGCCTAAATGCAGTGTAATTCATGTTTCAGTGGCAGTAAATATTTGATCTATTCTGTGGATATGTATTTTTTACGACCTTATGACGCTGATTTGTATCAAGCTGCATGACGCGGCTCGAGGGAATTGTAGTTTTTTTTGTGTTTTTTTTATTAGTGTAGTTCCTAGAATTTGAAGTTGTAAATACTGAGTTAAAAATACACAGAGGGGTGTAAGAGGTTGGGGAAAAAAATTTTGTGATCAGATTTTAAATATCTAATTGTTAAATGGTTGAAAATAGATTATAACATATCCATGGTTTGCGGAAACTTCAAATGCAAACATTTTGTTCTGGCGACTGGTTTGGAAATAAATAATGCCATTGTCTACTTTTACGTGACACAGCTGTAGCTGATGAACCAATTTTTCAACTTGCCTTTTTCTTGGTCTTTTCCAGAGCGCTAAGGGCAGCAATCTTGCTCTCTATGTCGGAAACCTGCAGAGAAAGACCGTCATTGTGAGAGCAGAACAACCATATAAAGTTACCTTAATTTGGTATGTATTCTGTATTATGTGTTTTGAATGACAATTCACATCCATTCAAGAAACTTAGCCAAAAACAGGGACATTTTTTTTTGCAGTAAAGGAACGTCTGCATTTCTATACAGCACCATGTTGTTCAAACCTGACGAGGGCCTATTTACTTCTTAAAATTGTTTCCTTTGCAGCTACTCCCAAAAAGTAATTTGTAGTTTAAAAGTAAATGTAATTGTGTGTTTAGTAGGTAATTTAAGTCCGAAGTTAACAACATTACATCTTTACAGACACTATTCTCTATTTGGAAGTATTGAATGATAAAGTTAATAGGTCTAATTTGTCATTGCCATAAATGAATTCGTCATATCTACAGAACTTTATAGTTTTTGTTCAAAATAGTTTTGTTCAGGAGGAGATATTTAGGTATTTACATTTATGTTTCTAAATGACAGATGAGCTTTAGTGGGGGCCATTTTGAGCGGGAGCAGGTTGGTTTACTGGTAATGAGAGCTCGTCCTCCAAATTAATCCAAGTTAAAAATCTCATGTTGACAAGCATCTACAGTACCCTGCAGCATCCTTAAAAATCCCTACTTTTTCCGTTCATGCACATAGTCGGGCAAATACCACCCAGCGCCAAGGGGAAAGTGATGAAACCCTACTTCAATAAGTAGATATCCCTTTGGCAGAGTGCCATTTTTTAGTACTGATTTGGATCCACGGAGAAGCATTTGTTGCAAATCTGGCTATCAATGACCACCTCTGTTTGGTAAGCATCTCTCAGCATTTGTGTGTCTGAACAGGGAGAGAAACGCTGGACTGAACTGAACTGACATTACAGTGAGAACAAACCGCAGAAAATTTCTTGATTATGAACGGCTGTTTAAAGAGGAAGCGCACAGCGACTGGAAAAGGCTTATTTTGCTTCCATCTAGTGGCTGATTTTCACCTTGCTGCAGGCTCTGTCCTCAACTGTGACGTACAATGCACTACAACAACGTGTTATTGCATTGTTAAATCACATTAGATTGCTGGAACAGTGAAATCGCTGCCATCTAATGGCTGTGATTATAGTCGGTGTGTTGTATATGCTTACTCTTGAAATGCCTGAGAAAATAAAAACGACTTGACTTTGCGCAGGTGGAAGACAGGTCTGAATATCAGCTTGATGATTTACCATTTGATGTGTTTGTAATAACGAGCAGTCCACAAGGATGCTTATTTCACCTCACGTCTCATCATAACTTCCGGATTCTTGTTGCTACCATTGCGCTTTGTCATAAAGCAATTCAAATAAAAAAGCGAATTTATCTCTGTGGCAGAGGCCGGGCCGGCCCACCTCGCTCTCGGTGCTTTGGACCCGGGCTGCGGTCAAAGCCACCACGTCCTCCAGCTCGGACAGCTCGGAGTCGGTGGTCCCTCCGAAGCGGTTCTTGGCGTTCTGCTCCAGTTGCCTCAGCTTCTTCTCCAGATCAAAAGACTTCCCAGAGGTCACGTACACCTGCCGGAAGGGGGCGGGGCAAACACAGAGGTGTGAGCTCACTGGTGTCAAATTACCGGCACCGTCCAATCATAGCTAGGGCTGGGTATCATCGGAGCTTCCCTGATACAAATTCCGCAAGATCCACTTTGAATACGACACTGCTTCTAAAGTGATGATTTTTGGTTGCTTCTGATGTGTGCAGTCTACAAACTGAGGCTTGTTTTACTGCTGCACTGATTTTCAGCAGTACTGTGAAGGATTAAAATGTGATGTAACGTAGGACAAAACTTTGCTTTGTTGAATGAAAGCACATTTTGTCATATGAGGGAGTAAATGGCTGTGAACATGCCAAGTGGTTTATTAATAAATGAGGCGCAACTCAACTGTTTTCCGCATCAGTTCAGAGGCTTACCTCAAGTATCTAAATTCTGAGGGTTGTGTCCGAAGTATTTCTAGCCTAAATTCACCACCAACTTGGCTTAGTTTTTCCAGTTATTATTTGCGATGAGGTAAGCATTGTCCCGATATCCAGCCCTGTTCACAAGGATTTCTAAGACACAGCAGGCAGGGAGAAAGAAGCCAGTCCAAAAATTTCTTGCATGCCTTTTACAAAGCGTGACTTTAGTTGAGCGGACAGACGAACTATGCTAAAAGTGAGGAGAGGGGGTGTGCAGGGTTTTGGTTTTTGGTTTGTTTGTTGATTAGCTTACATTTTCCTCAAGCTCTCTGTAAGCATCATCTGCTTGCTTTACGTCAGTTCCTACTAAGTGGGACCTGTCAACTGGCTCTGAGTGGCCATACTCGATCATGGCATTTTCTGTGGCATTAATGGTTCTCAGGACCTCAGTGGTGAGGTCGCAGAGGCCGGCCGCGGTAGATCTCTGAAAGCCATGTAAAAGGGACAGATGTTAGATGCCGGAAGAAAATACCACCCGCTCCGACAGCGGCCACCATACACGCGCGTTGTTTTGTTTCAGAGCACTTCAGTTCAGTTCAGTTCAGTTAACTTAGTCATTTCTCTTCAGTTCTGTCCAGCTAAGTTCACTTCCTTTCAGCTCATTTCAATTTAAAATCCAAATCTTTAAACTTGATGTATCCTTGCCATAATCACTTTTTTAATTCCGTAGTTCATTTCAGTTTGTTTTTTTTTTTTGTGGTTTTTTTTTTTTTTTCATGTTTTGTGAGTTTTTGACAGACTGTTTCAAAATGAGTTAGTTTTCTTCACAGAATAAAATGGCCAGAGTAATAGATTTTATAGTATTTACACCTAAACCCCAACTGGATGAGTGGAGCTGCTCCAAGGCCAGCAGCAGAGGATTGTGGTTGTGCTGGGCAGCTCCCAGGGTGGATGTGTGTATGACATAGCTGTGTTCAAGGTAGACTCTGTAATATTGTGAAACAGTGGTCTCTAGGCAAAGGAACACGGCTCGGTTGCTGCAGTTTGCTTACATGTTTTGTTTTGGTCTGATGTTGGGGTTTGTGTGTTTGAGTTTAGTGGAGATGGGTGAGGGGCTTGTGAGAGTGTGGGAGGACATTTTTCATGTATAAATATTGGATATGCTTTCCTAGAATGAAAATATCTTAAAGCCAAGAGAGAATTCATAAGTGATGCTGCATTTGTAGCATTTTTATTGTGCAGGTAAGTGATGACTTGTTTTTTTTTTTTGGTTTTTTTTTCTCCCCCTTTCGTGGTCAAACATGAAGTTTTCTGGCTTGAAGTTCTTGCTGTTTGTGAAGTGTGTGTGTGGGGGGTGTGCACTGGGAATTGTTATAGGGGGGTGGGTGGTGTTGTGGTGAGGGAGCACCACCCGGCGGTTACACCCAATAACAAAAGTTGTTTTTGCAGTCAGCATAAAATACCCTAGAGGCTGCTGTTTCACACCATTACAGATTCTACTTGTAAAGAACATTGACCAGAATCATTCCTGGACAAATAAAGATACAGGAGAAATAATTTATCTATGATTTATATATAACTCTGGTCAATACCAATGCAGAAACAATGCCGCGCCTCCATATCATATATTCCTTAGCAAGTACTGCTAAGAGGATCTAATGACAACAGCCTGGACATCTTATAAATTTTTGTTATCGTTCTTGTATAACCTGTCCACTAATAAGCAGAAGAGTGTCTTGAGTGTATTAATAAATTAGGGAGGTAGCCTGTTAGTAAAGATGTAGTTATGCAGTTTTATAGTTTGACGTTGGAGGAGAAAATATTTGAGTTTACATGGTAACAGAAGGATTCATCAGCTTTTCAGGACGTTGCATATTAACAAAGCAGCGCTGTCAAAAAATTCAGAGTTAATTTCCAAAATGTTAATCTCTGTTGGTTAAAAAGAATCATCAAGATAAGTTTATTACATCAATTTTTCTAAAATATCAAAAATATGGAGGATTCACTTGGTCCAACCAAAACTGGAGTTGCTCCCAATGGAGAAGACTGGTTTTACTGGGTAGCTCTCAGGTGTGAATATGTGTAAGTATACGAAGAGATATAAAATGAATCATAAAAATGTGATTATGTAGGCTGTAAGGAGAAAGAGCTACTACTGCTGCTCTTCTATGTGTCATATTTTCAAAATGATAGATATCTCGTTTTAACTGAAACCCCTGATACAGCAGGGAAGTGGCTGAATCATAGCTTTAGATTTAGATATCGTTCATCTCTGGAACAGGGATACATGGAATAAAAGATAGACAACGATCTGTGGAAAACAGTCTTTAAACTTGAAGATCAGCCATGCCGGGAAGCCCCCAGCCTGATGTTGACTTAATGCCTGCTAAGTTTCTGTGGAGAGGACGCTGATGTCATAAGAGGCTGAAATGGGGCGGGCTTTAAAAATGCAGACAACTTCTGATTGGCCCTTTCAGCTTCTGGTGACATAACCGATCTCTCCTCATTTTTCCGTCTGGCTTGGAGATCAGAAACTTCCCATTTGTCCTTATCACGGCTATCATGTAAAAGGATGACACCCTGCAGTTCAACCTTATTCTGCTCCTATTTCCTACCTTCTGGGCGTCGGTGGGCATCTCATCACTGGAGGAACTAAGTTCGGGGTCTTTCAGGGGTGCCGCCGACTGGCTGCTCTTGGCTGAGGACCCCTTGGCCAGGGAGAAGGGCTTCCTCCCGGTCTCCTCATCTGAAGACAGGCCCTTGTCGCTGAGATTTCCTGCCAGCTCGCTCAGCTTCCTCCTCAGTTTCTCCTCCTCCTCATTTTGGCCAGCAGCTGGATCAGCATCCTGTGAGGACACACAACGCATGCTCTGTGGGGTATTTCAAAAACACAGCGGATCTAAAAATTCTATTGTGTAATTATCTCCCACCACTTTCATGGGAATGGGGCCTGCTTGATGATGCTCAGTAACATAAACCCCGCCAAATAGAGATTTCCAACTGAAAAGACTCAATTCAGTTAACAGAAAATCAGTAGAGTGCAGATCTTCATCAGGTGTTCGTATCTCCTCTTCTCCGGTGTTCAAACTTGGCGACAAACCCTTTTTTCGCCTAGCGGGAGAAGGGAAATACCAGCACGCACGGACAGGGGAAAAAAAAGGTTTTTTCCTGCCGTTATAAGACTTTTGCGCAGTGCCCAAGTCGATTGAATGGGAAATATGGGGGAGAAAAGTAGTTAATATGCAGCGCTCAAGCTAAAAAAATCTACCTAATAAAAATTTGTCAGTCAGTCTGTGGGTATGCAGCCTCCTAGGTGGCCCCTGGCTTCACATAACAGTGACCAAGTCTGACATGAAATGACAGCAATCACGTGATCATAATTTCAAATACCTTATTAAAAAAGACTTCAAATGTGTTTAACTGTTGCAGTTTACATGATATAAAATGAATGAAGGTGAACTCATTCTAAAGTAATGAAACGGTGGCCCAGTGAGGCACTGTTGCCTCACAGCAAGAAGGTCCTTGGTTCAAACGCCAGGCCGTCCCAGGTCCTCTCTGTGTGGAGTTTGCATGTTCTCCTCGTGTCTGCCTGGGTTTCCTCCGGGTGCTCCAGTTTCCTCACACCATCATAAACACATGCATGTTAGGGTTAATACTCCTTCCTTCCTGTACCCCTGAGCAAGGCAATGGAAAGAAGAACTGGAGTTGGTCCCCGGGCGCTGCAGCTGCCCACTGCTCCTATACAATGGGATGGGTTAAATGCAGAGAACACATTTCGTTGTAACCATACAATGACAAATTAAAGTGGCTTTCTTCCATTCTTCTAAGAAAATGTGTTTAACCATCACGGTTTTCATGATGTAAAATGAATGAACGTGAGTGGCTGCTCTGCTGATTGACTTTCATTCATGAAGCAACAGTAAGAAAACAGCTCAGCCATGGCAAATGTTTCATTTTAGCTACTGAGATGGTGTCCAGCTGTGACTGTAATTAATCCTACTCTTGACATTGTATTTTTATAGTGGCATTTTAACATTGGCAACTATGGCACTTCCGCGTGGCGGCGAGATGAATAAGGTGAATTACTTTTGGTTCATCCAGTGTTCCTCCAGTTCTGCTGTGCTGGGGTCAGCAGTGAAGGATTTGCTGGCTTGCAAAATGTGATTGACTTCTCGTTTACTTTCAAGACTCATATCCAGATACATAATGTTTTGGTTCTGATGCTTTCGCTGCCTGATCTGACTCAACCGTAGATATGAGTCGCGCGTGCTCACAGTTGACTCAGATTGGGCAGCGACAGAAGCAGCATTGGTCGAATGTGCTAGAGAGAGAATGAGGAGAGGGAGCAGCGATGGCAAGAACAAATGTTTCTCAAAGGTTTATATCACCGCGACCATGAGAGGTTCTTCATTGTACAGTCATAAGAGTGAACAGAAAAATGTTAGGCTGATAGGTCCAGTAGTTTGTGAGATTAGCCATGGAGAGACACATGTGACTAAATTTATAGTCCCCTTCAGGCTACCACCACCTTGCAGAGATAATAAGACTTGTAATTTTAAAGAGGCCCGGACAAACAGAACAAGGGATGCGACTGTATCTAGACCACCCACTCATTGGGCCATTGGACCCAGAGCTACGCCCTAAATCAGTGGTTCCTGTGAAAAAAATAAAAAATCCTGCTGAGTTTGTATTTCTAGAGAGAAGTTAAAAATGTTCGTGTTGACTGGAGCCAGCTATTACTGGCTACTCCTAATATCTAGTATCTACTGGCTATAAGAACAACAGCGTCTTAAGACACGCCTGCATTGGCTTTCAGAATTAGTCGGGGGTGGTTGCTGCTCATGTAGAAATTAACTGGTCTTTAATTTTCCAATGGAGGCAGCATGGTGATTTTGTATTTACCAACCCATGATCTAATCTGCATCTATATCACACCTTGTCTCATGACAAACATTTTAATCAGTTCTAGATGTGCAACTCACGGAGGCGTGTCCTTGTTTTAACTGATTATTTTGTTTTTATTTTTAAATCAGATTACCGTGTGATGGCCTGGCGGCCTGTCCAGGGTGTCTCCCTGCCTGCCTACCAATGACTGGTGGGATAGGCTCCAGCATCCCGTGACCCGAATTTGGATAAGTGGCTTGGATAATGAATGGATGGATTTTTCAATCAGATTCATTTTAGTCATAAAATTCATGTGGCTTGCATTTGTTCTAAACTGATTTGTTGATTTTTGCTTAAATTTTTTTTTGGGGGGGGGGGGGGTTCTCCCTTTTTTTCTCCCCAATTGTATCTGGCCAATTGGCCCACTCTTCCGAGCCATCCTGATCTCTGCTCCACACCCTCTGCAGATCCAGGGAGGGCTGCAGACTACTACATGCCTCCTCTGATACATGTGGAGTCGCCAGCCACTTCTTTTCACCTGACAGTGAGGAGTTTCACCTGGGGGACATAGTGCACGGGAGGATCACGCTATTCCCCAGGTCCCCCCCAAACAGGCACCCCAACTGACCAGAGGAGGCGCTAGCGCAGTGACCAGGACACATACCCACATCCAGGCAGCTTCCCACCCGCAGACACGGCTAATTCTGTCTGACCAAGCTGGGGGTAACACGGGGATTCGATTCCCCATGTTGATAGGCAACAGAATAGACCGCCACACCACCCAGATGCCCTTGCTTAAACTGTTTTGCTTGTGATTCTTGATCTCCATTTGGAGACTTCCTGTTGTGTTTCATGTTGTAGGTACCTCACAGGGTTTTTACTGTATTAGATTGAGTAGCAGGGCCCTACTGCAAATGAGGTTCTGGTCTCAGATGGGCTTTTTACCCCCTGCATAAATAAAGGTTTTGATTGGTTGGTTGGTTGGTTGGTTGGTTGGTTGATCGATTGGTTGATAGATGGGTTGATTGATTGGAAGACATCCATACGAGTTGAACAAGAGGCTCTGACCTGCTTTTAGGGATGAAGGGATGTGGATGGTTGTGTGTGTTGGACGGGGTACCTGTCCAGATTGCCTCCCCGCCTTCAAGCCAGTGCATGTTGGGATAGACCCTCCTATCCCCCAATTTGTGACTCTGAACTGAATTTGGACAATGAGTGAATGAATTTCTCTTCCTGTTCAAACGTGTGTCTCACCTCATCGTCTGGCACGGTCATCTTCTCCTCCAGTCGGTTCAGAAGGCTCTCGATGGCCGACATGCGCTTGCTCAGCTCATTCATCTGAATCGGACCACAGGGACATCGTAGATTGTTATCAGGACATTGCTGCATAACATAACTATGTGTGGATAATTTCATTATGCCAAAAAATAAATCGCTGCTTGGGTCAATGAAAAAAAAAGAGGCTCTGCCAAGTTTGTCTGCTCATGTCTCTGGTACTGAGAGGAAATAGCTTTCAAAGAATCGTTTCATCACTTTTTATTTTTTGCACAACTTTCATGATTTATGAGAAACTTCAGTTGGATTTGATGCTATAATGTTGTAACGATCACATGACTAGACTCGCTAGTCTGTTGGCTAATGGGTCAGACCCTTTAGTTGACTGGTTAGCGCAGTCGCCTGTGGTGCGGGTGACGTGGGTTTGCCTCCCGGCTGCGGCGGCGGTTCCCGGCTGCCCCCTGAATTCACTACATTGGTGTCAGAAGTGGGACAGTGAGACCGTGAGGCCATCGGAAGCGCGTGCGCCCAGAGGCGTGAGGGAGCTGGTATGCTGAAGTGCGGGGACGCGCTTCCCAAAGAAGGCGGGTAGTGTAACGATCATGGAGGGCTAGACTCGCTAGCCCTTTGGCTAACAGGTCGGACCCTTTAGTTGGCTGGTTAGCGGAGTCACCCGTGGTGCAGGCGACCCAGGTTCGCTTCCCGGCTGCGGCGGATTCCCAGTTGCCCCCTGAATTCGCTACAATATACTTTTGAATTGATTCTTTGTACTTTTTGGATAATTGTAACCATTAAAAACCAACGCACATTTTTTTTTGTCTTGATAGTAACACAAAAATGCACACAGGGCTTGTTATTACTGTCAGTAGTAGTAAGAGGTCGTTATAGTTGTATTAGTGTATGGCAGGAGCATGTTAAACATTACCATACCGGCGGGGCTTGGATCAGGTTCTCCTGGGAGGAGGCCCGGCTGTTGCGTCGTCGGTAGGGAGGCTGCTGGTACATGTTGGGGTACCGCTGGTACTCCTCCTCATCCGAGGTGTCCACATACTGCTGGCGGGCCACCGAGGAGCTGATCCTGGACAGGGAACGAGCTCGAACCATCCTGTGCTCACCACCGTAATCATCTGTTCATGGAAAAAGGGGTTATGTATACCCTGTTGTGTGTGTGTGTGTGTGTGTGTGTGTGTGTATGTGTGTGTACAAGGGTAAGATTGTTTATACTGCACTTAACATTCACATGTGTCCTGTGTTCATGTGTGCATGTGAGATTGATGTTAGGTATGTGTGTGTGTGTGTGTGTGTGTGTGTGTGTGCGCACGTGCATGCACAAGGAGTGAGTTCAAGCCATCCTGTGCTCACTGCAGTCATCTGCTCATGGAAAAATGTTGGCCCTTTTGTGTGTGTGTGTGTGTGTTTTAGGTTTGTTTGAATAATAAGTTTGTGTTTTATGTGTGTTTATGACTGTATGCCTTTTTTTACAGCGTGTGTGTTGTGGTGTGTGTTTAATGTTGTGTGTATGTTTGTGTGTGTGTGTCGTATAAGAGTGTGTTTGTACATTATGTGTGTTTGTACAGTTGTACAATAAGTTTGTGTTTTACGTGTGTGTGTGTGTGTGTGTGTGTGTGTGTGTGTGTGTGTGTGTGTGTGTGTGTGTGTGTACGCCAGCAGGGGGCGTTTGTATTTCATTATTTCGTTTACCAGGCCTCACGCCGTAGCGGTCCAGGCTCTTCCTGCGGTTCATCTGGTGGTTATACATGTCGTTCTGGTACTCCATGTCGTTCCTGTAGCCTCCTCGCTCCTCCTGGATTTGCTAAAAAGCACAAAAGTCAAAATACAAGTCAGCGTTATTCACAAACATCATGACACAAAACAGGTCGGCCTCAAAGTAATTTGCACGATAGTAAAGGGGTTAAACACAGGATTCATGGACTTGTGCTTGTGTGTTTATGTGCACATTTGCATACAATATCCATGCATGTATACTCTTATTCTGTGTGTATTTTGTAATTCTTTTTTTACCTTGTTCACATGAAGAGTGCATTTTTAAGTATTTGCAACGTCTGCTTGATGGATGGATGGATGGATGGATGGACTGTTGTTGCATTTGTTGCAATTATGGCTTCGGCTTGGATGCTGGCTAATAGCGCTAGCTAACGGCCTAAAGCATTATAGTGAAGGTATACAGGTGTGTATACCTGGAAGGACTGTCTCCGGGAGTGAGGGAAATATTCCTCCGGGTCAAAATCCATGGGATGCACCGAGAGCAGACGTTTGTTCTTGCGCATCTGAAAAGCATCCAGAGACAAAGACTGTCTTAATCCATCTTTATCTGTGTCTCGTATTCTTCAGCTTAAAAACCCCCTCCGGCCACCCTGCAGCCCTCGGTCCCAAATGACAACAACTTGAGGTTTCTTCAGAGCACATTTTTTTGGAAGCACATAAAAGCCCAGAAGGCTTCAGAAGAGAAAAGGTTTTTCTTTCTTTTACCGCTTTGTACCGCTGAGCCTCGCTCTCCGCGGGGTCATCCTCGAGGTCGTTGTACATACCTGGGGTCAAAGGTTATAGCAAGTCAGCTGCCTCACAAATGAAATAACTTCGTGATGACTGTTATGTCTACAGAAATATAAAAATATGGATCAATAAAAGTAATTGTGTAACATGTACTATATTACCAGTTATATTACATGCTTTGTGTCATTTTTAATCCCTTTGTCTTGTTGGGACGACATACATCCTTATTCATGTGTTCCTTTGTCTGTTACATGTTGTTCAGTACATATGTTTTAATAACGGCATGTTAATTTCAGTTATGAGTTGATGACATTATGTTTGACACAAATGTTCGTTTCATTCTAGTACTTGTAATGAGCAATGATAACGTTTAATCTAAGCTACTATAATCTACTATAATATAATTTAATGTAAAATGTGCTAGATCTGTGTATGTCAAATGTTCTAGATGGATCTCTTAAGTTGATTTTACATTTGATTATCTGAATTAGTTTTTTGTTGTAGTCTGAGATACTTACTGTGGACATCGGGCATACTCTGAGTATCATCATCACGGCCCGCTGTGACAAGAAGAGAAAGCATTATTATCAGTGTCATTGTTATTTCAGTACTAATGAAACTGGCTTATTTGAAATAGATTTTGACATCTTCTTTTGCTTGTTCCCTGTTTCCCAGGGGT
This sequence comes from Lampris incognitus, assembly GCF_029633865.1. Taxonomy (NCBI): domain Eukaryota; kingdom Metazoa; phylum Chordata; class Actinopteri; order Lampriformes; family Lampridae; genus Lampris; species Lampris incognitus. The sequence continues at coordinate 9,602,791 of NC_079231.1, forward strand.
CACCACAGCCCATTTGATAGTTTCCATCAATACCCTGCGAGGGCATAGCACCGATGGCGGTCGTCGTTAACCTGGGCCTTGGCTGATGCAGTATGGTCTTGTCAAGCCGCATAATGATTTGGCAAAATGTTACGTCGGATGCCCTTCCTGACGCAACCACTAACCCTATGGACGGGGGCACGGGTAAGGCGCTGCATGCCATCCCAGTATTCATGGACTTGCGCACATGCCTGTCGCATTGAAATAGATTTTGACATAAATAGATCATAATACACAGTTAACTTGGTTCAAATTTAGTTAAGGTTCAGTCGCTCACGCTTTCAATCCCTGAAGATTGACTATTGTCAGAAAAAATCAAATTGTGCAATATGTGTGATATTTAAAGGTGAAATGGGTCAAATAGACATTTACAAAGAGTTTGTTTTAAAGTGCAGGCAGTGCCAGACGGGTGGGTCATGACAAGTATTACTCAAACAACAGCTTGATTTGATAGGGATAGAGTCCAGATAGGCTAGATAACTATTATTGTAATAGTCCTGCTGTATAAAAATAATTTATAATGCTGTTATCATGAAATTGAAGTGTGTGTTTTGTAAGTGAGCTGCCTGGTCCTCCAGATAAGCGCCACATGTGACACACTACCGTCATAGCAAAGGCATGTTGATAAAAAAACCCCGAGGTAGAGGTCAGTACAGCGTTCAGAGAGGGTGTTAACATGGGAGACCAGTACAGACGGACATGTGAGTGAATGAACCGTCTCTGACCGATCATGACCGCCATCCCAGCTGACAGTCTAGTGACCAGTTGCCACCGTTTTTAATGGCCATTATCACCATTATGTTCAACAGTAAGCTAGTGTAAGAGGCAGAATGAATCTGACCGAGCCTTGAGGTTATTTATGAATATTATCTTCTCCTTTTTTTGTTGTTGCATATTTTCATATTGTTTCGATTAGGTAGCAATCTTTTGTTGTAATTTTCATGAGGACATTTAGAATTTCACCCAAACTAGCATTAAGGAGGCATCCACATAAGTAACCCTTTCACGTACATATTATGTATCTATCCTGTACTGGTACTGTGTTAGTCATTATGGGAGTCCTCCTTCATGTATTTACCCTGAATCTAACATGTGTTAGTACTGTATACAGCAGTAGCCAAGTCAAATCGCATGTAGTCACTGAATGTAACTTGCAGAAAATGACAAAAGTTAAGTTTTCAAACTTAATTAGCATCAAATTAGCTTAATTCAGTAAGTATGATTTAACGTGGCCCGTTTCAGATCAACAGGCTGGACCTTCATATGTGACAATCTACTGGGAGTGATATGGCCTGCCAAAACACTACTAGTGTTAGTCAATATAGTAGTCCTCTTTCATGTATTTATAATGCATCTAACATAGTATTATATACTGTGTTAGTCATTATAGGAATCTTCCTTTGTGTATTTTTCCTGTATCTAACCTGCATTAGGTCTGTGTACAGCTGTAGCCAAGTCCAGTTTCATGTCTTTGCTCTAAACGTAACCTGCAGAACATGGTACCTGAAGGCCAGAACTCACCATCTCCGTTTAGCCTCTTGTAAAGCGACCTCATGACCTTGGCGCTGCCGAAGCGTTTGAAGCGGTTGCGTACGTTATCGTGGTACCAACCCACCGTGCCAATTTTCAGCACCCTGTAGAAACACAATGCACATAAACTCAGTAGTCACTTCATGAAGTTCAGATTAAATGAAAATAGTATTTGTTTTAATGCAGTTAGCAGGATGGCTGGAGGCTAGCTAGTTTTCACTTTTTAAAAATGTTTATCATTAATCCTGTTAAACTACAATAGAATTGTAGTTTGATATTTCAGTCAGACACCGGTTACAATTTTTTTTCTTTCTGATATATTTCATATTTAAAAATGACGTACAGAAGAAAATTAAATATTTCAAAATGTTGTCCAGCGCGGTGTTGTGGTGTCAGCCTAGCTCTTCTATCTTACCTGTTTAGCTTTGTTGTTGGGCTCTACCAGCCCGTTCTAGACCAGTTCTGGACCGGTCTTGGGCCAAATCTGGACCAATTCTGGACTAGTCCTCTCTCACCTGGTCATCCGGCAGTTGTCGCACACCCATCCGTGCTCCTTCTTGTTGTAGCGGCTGCAGGACTTGCAGACGTAGCTCTGGCAGTCCAGACACTGGCGCTTGCTGTTGACCAGGAACTTGAAGGGCTGCAGGCAGCGGATGCAGTGAGAATCGGTCAGGTTGCTCTGAGAACCAAACAGCTCCCGCTTCGAGTCTTCTTTCTCTATCTTGGTCTTCAACTCACTGTAGAGAGGAGCAGGATGAGGGGAAAATAGGAGAAGAATAAGATGAAAGAGGAAGAGAGGAGACAAGGATAAAATGAATGAGGAGATGAGAGAAGAGAGGAGTGGCAGAAATAGAAGGACAGGAGAAAGAGCAGGAGAAGAGAGTAGGAGAGAGAAGTGGAGGGGACAGAAGAGAAAATAGAAGAGGAGGAGGAAAAAGAAAGGGGGAGAAGAGGAGGGATGAATTAGAGATGAGTGGCGGCAGACAAGGAAATAGGAGTAAAGGAGAAAAGACAGGAAAGAGATAAGAGGAGGAGCAGGAAAAGAGAAGGGCACAGATTTGAGGACTAGGAGAAGAGGAGAAATAGGAAAAGAGAGAAGGAGAAGAGAGGAATCGACAGGAGATTACCCAATGAGGAAACGAGAGGGTCGAGTAGATGAAAGAGGGAGGGAGGAGAGAGTGTACAAGAAGAGAGGTGTGATGGGAGAAAGAGACAACACAGATGTGAATATCTGTTATTAATTCAAGTCTCTGAAACATTGGAGAATTTGAATCTGAAGCGTTCCCTCTCTGACAGAGGAGAAAAAGTCGTTAAATATGTCTGTGTTACGATGGTAGACTACTACAGCTAGTCATGGTGTCCAGTTGGACTTGTACTGTTCTGGTGTCAGTCTTAACACAAGTTTTTGCCCCAATTGTACTGAGCTGGATTTTACACCTTTAACAACGACGTGACATGAAAATAAATGTTTTTTTTTTTACTTTGTTAGCTCATTTCTGCAGTCAGATTATGCCCCTATTCCCCTATTCAACCACTTGTTCTAAAAGAAATCCCAAATTCTGTCTTTTACTTATTTTACATCAAAATCTAATCACCTAAACTTCCTCTAAAACAGCCAAGTTGTGATTGCGTCAACAAGTCCGAGCTGGTTGCAACCATAATTTGCGCCACTTCTGGTGTGGGAAGATGGCAGCGCAAATTCACGTTTACGGCGGCCTCACCCAGTACTGTCCACGTAGTGTCTTTGTCCACGTCTGCGTCTAAGTTTGTCTTCGATTGATGGCTGGGAAAGCTGCTGCTGGATCGGCTGAGAAAGCTTGATCTAACAGGACACGGAAGCGGGGCAGGCTAAGCTAACTGCTAGGCCATGCAGACCGGCAGTTCCGACAGCCATCCTGGCTGGCGTTGTTTTTTTGTTTTTGTTTTTTTAGATATATGTGTTAGTTTGGATATATGTGTTGTTGTAGCTTTTGGTTATGTGTTTTTGTCTTTGTGTTGCACTGCTTTGGGCTGGAAAAAACGAAGTTTCATTTCATTTCGTGTGCGCAAGTGCATGAAATGAAACGACACAGTGTTTCTGATTCTGATGATATAATCGAATGTTTTGCATCGTCCAATAAAATCACATCCCTTTCGACACTTTGTTTCGCCCTAATATCCTGTTTTACTTAGAAATACGTCACATGACGGAAGCAAGATATGCTCTAAAAGCAGTTTTGCATGGACTCTAAAAGACTTTGTATGGATTTGAATGGCCTTGACTAACAAACTAACTTAGCTAACAAATATTTCTAATAGCATCTCACAGCCCAAAAATGAAAATGATGATTGACATACATCATCTTGACTTCTGTGGCCACCAGACAGGTCATCTAGAGCAGAAACCCACAAAAACACAGCAGTGTTTGATCAATGGGTCTCTGTGTGATGCTCCAAAATCCAGGCAAGTTGATTTTAGGAGCATCGAGGTAGTTTGACAGACCAATTCATGTTTTTTCATGCTCGTTTGTCCATTTAGAACAATTGGCGTATTTCACAACATGCGTATCAAATGCTCCCAGTGCATTCCTGCCTTGGTGGTGTACTGACTGTTCTTTGGCTCAGCAGACACACTAGCTCTCAGTATCTCATGTGACAGAAAATCATTAGGTCCCTGTTTTGCCCGCAGCTCTGTGGCTATGCTTAAAAAAAACAACTATTTTCAGTTTCATTACATCATTCTGGTCTCATGAGGTAGGTTTATCTAACCAAACACCGTGGCTGGGAACCGAGAGTTATTTCCACATGTTGGAAAGGATTTGAGTCATCCACTTTATAGTCACGTACGTGTTAGTCTAAACTCCTGATAACGACACCTCCTCACACACATGGCCTGCTTTTTACATCCATCCATTATCCAAGCCGCTTATCCTGCTCTCAGGGTCGCGGGGATGCTGGAGCCTATCCCAGCAGTCATTGGGCAGCAAGCGGGGAGGCATCCTGGACAGGCCACCAGTCCATCACAGGCCCCCCCCCCCCCCCCACACACACACACACACACACACACACACACACACGCACGCACGCACCTAGGGACAATTTAGTACGGCCGATTCACCTGACCTACATGCCTTTGGACTGTGGGAGGAAACCGGAGCACCCGGAGGAAACCCACGCAGACATGGGGAGAACATGAAAACTCCACACAGAGGACGACCCGGCACAACCGCCAAGGTTGGACTACCCGGGAGCTCGAACCCAGGGCCTTCTTGCTGTGAGGCAGGTTAGATTTGTTTAGATTCTGAGAAATTTTATTGTGATTTTCTTCCATCAAAATGCGGTTAAAGCTGAAATGCTTGGTTTGTTTCTCAATTAATAGATAGTTATTTAATCCATATGGGCCATGGAGTCAGGTTGTATTATGCTAACTAGCATCAATACCACGGTTGGAGACACTATCCATAGACCCAAACTCGACTCGAAAAGACTTGACTGGAAAGGAGCCAATTGAGGTGGTTCCAGCATCTGATTAGGATGCCTCCTGGGCGCCTTCCTGTGGAGGTTTTCCGGGCACGTCCAACTGGGAGGAGACCCTGTGGTAGACCCAGAACTCGCTGGATGGACTACATCTGGCCTGGGAACGCCTTGGGCTCCCCCAGGAGGAGCGGGAGGGCGTTGCTGGGGAAAGAGACATCTGGAGTGCCCTACTTAGCTTGCTGCCACCGCGACCCGACCCCGGAGAAGCGGCTGATGATGAGATGAGATGAACAGTGTTCCCATATAGTCTGATGTAGTCTGTAACACATTAGACTCTCTGTGTTAGCTTTGGTCCCAGGATACATTTTTCCAGGGCGGGAACTGTTAACTGCTGAGCTGATGGCACACCAGCCACAATGGCTGCTACACCTGGTTTGTAGTCCTGCTACACCTTGTTTGTAGTTCTCACCGCCGGAGGGAGGAGTAGAGGAATCACTGATTTCAGCTTTAAAAGTTACACAAAATTTGTTCACATCGTAGCGCTATGATAGAAACTTGGCCGCTCCTTTGTAGAAGCACAGCACAACCAGACACTGTGTGCTCATAACCCAGTCACTTCAGAATCGAATCAGACCTTGCAGTTTACAGCAAGGGGACAAGGGGCTGTTCATTGTCGGCAGTTTACGGATAAGCAGCTTTTTTATAGCCCAACATGTTTTTTTTTCCCTCAATATTTTCTTCCAAGTGGGAAGAAATCCCACTTTTTAAATTGATTCAGTCAAAAGTGCGATTTCAACACGGTCATTTTCAGGGAAACTCTGGACCTGCCTGTTTGTGTGTTTCGGTAGCAGCGGCCCTGTGTTGTTATCACAGGGCGCGTTTGCTCATGAACCATGGGAGAGCGGGGGGGAGGCAGGAAACAGAGAGCGTCTTTGTGAGTGAAGACGGGCGGCCTTCACGGTGACTTGTTTTCTCTGCATGGACACCGTACCTTGTGACTTAGCCATGATTGTCGTGATAGCCTGACTCACAACAGCGCGCTTTCACACACACACACAGACACACACACACACACACACTGAGTGTAATGTGCAGACACGACGAATGTGTGTCTAACTTAGCCTACGTTTTAGAACAAATTTCACACTAAAGACCAGTTATTGGGGGCTGGCTTGTCCGGTTGGGAAAAAGCAGATTTTTTGGTCAGTGGTCTAGGTTAGGGTTAGGTTAAGGTAAGGGTTTCGGCATGTCGTTCTGATGGTTAAGGGCTAAGGAATGAAGGTAAGTCTCAGTGACCTAAATAAACGTGTGTGCATGTGTATGTGAAAAGCGGTGTGTGTGTGTGTGTGTGTGTGTGTGTGTGTGTGTGTGTGTGTGTGTGTGTGTGTGTGTGTGTGTGTGTGTGTGTGTGTGTGTGTGTGTGTTTCAGAGGAGGCATCTCAGGGTTTGGAGAGGAAAACTGCGGTATCATGCATCATGTGGTGTACTTGTAGATCGACCCCCCTAGGCAGGTATTTGTCTATATGAGTAAAATAAGAAAGAGGGAGAGAGTGACACATAGAAAGACAGACAGGAAGACAGACCCACCCCAGCCTCTCCTCTTCCTTCTTGCGCAGGTTGAAGTCTCGCTGGATGACGTCCCAGACGTGTTTGGCCTCTTCGTCCGTCAGCCTGGACAAGTCCAGCTTGCGCTCCATGATGTCCGCACACTGATATATTCCTCTGCACCTCAACACAATACAAGAAACTCGAGAGATGCAACAAAATACCAGTTAGCACAAGAATTAAAAGAAAAGAACAAAAGTAGTAGACCTTGGTAGGATGCAGTAAAACTTGGATGGATGGCCAGATGTGATGTCACACTGAATCACCTCTGTTTGGACACTTAATCCTGTTGTGAGTCTTAAAAATGCACTTAAGTGTCTTCGATGCAGTTTCACATCCAACAGAACTACTGACTTAAGTTCTGTCTGTATCTGGATGTAGTGTGGACCTGGTGATGTGAGACTAGATGTGTTGTGGGATTGTCGTTCTGCTGATATGGTGATAGAACTTAAAACAGTTCGTCATTTCCTGGTCTTAAAGGCTGCGTTACAGTAAAGTGAGACCATTTTCTGAACTTATTCCACTGTTTTAGTGGAACGAAGAATGAATGTCTCTGCCTGCTTGGTCACCATATCTGCATTACTGATGATCATTTATCATCATTTACTGCTGTGTGAATATCTTATGGAAGAACGGATAGGCATCTGCTAAATATCAGCATCTTCTCCATATGGAGGAATTCAACCAAACATATGGTGATATTTGATTTTGTCTATATTGCCCACATGAGACATCGTCCCAGAATGACGCGAAATTCTTGGAATAAGATCACTTGAAAGAAAAATGAAATCTCAGATTTCTTTTCTAGACAAAATGATGTTTTTCTTCAATAGTGAAACAAACAACAATTGTCCAGAAATATCTTTCACCGACCCCTGCAGGCAGACAGATACCAGGAAACTTTCACTGGGAAAAATCCCGATGGGCAACGTTCGACACATTCACCTCAATTACAAAAACACATATAGTTAAAGTTAAACCCTAACACAGGTTTGAATCCTCATATCTATATCTGTATAATTTTGTTCTCCATTTCTGCTGTCATTGGCCAGCCAAAGTTTTTTGCACAAAAAAAAAAAACGTCCCTTACCAGATCCACCCTGTGGTGAAACGAACACACTCAGCGGATGAAGAAAAATCACCGTCATCAAATATAGAATAACGGTCAAGCTTTATGTCCATCATTCATCCAAGTTTCACACAGAAGACAAATACAAACCTGTGAACTAGAGCTCAGATTTGGCTTTTCTCACTCATACATACATCATTTTACCAACTCTTAACATGCTCACATTATACCCCAATCTTTTAAGCCACATCCTGTTGTGCTACATCAATATCGGTATTCTCTGACACAAACTGGCGTGTCAGCGGTTCATACAGACCATCGTCCATATGTTTTGTTCAGTACCAGAGCTTGTGCAGCTTCCTGTAGGGAGCATCACAGATGCTCTGCTCAGCCAAGTCTTCCCAAACTTATTGCATTATAATGGAGCACAATGTGTGAATGCATTGATTAGACAGGAGCTCTACAAAGCGCAGGTTAGAGAAAATCAGATTATCGGGCGTGATTCTGTCAAAACGATCTGATTAAATTGCGGCTAGTCTAGTCACTCGGGGGTTTAGCTTACCTTTGTTAGTTCCGCTCTGAGACGGCCGTGTGAGCTCACCAGCAGCTAAATCCTGGGAAAAAATCCACAACTGACTGGATCTGCAGTCGGGTTAATCACATGCCTGCCAGTTGGTAAGGAACGGACATCCCTTCTCTCCTCCTTCGAGATAGTTACCCACACACACACACACAAACACACACACACACAAAGATAGTGACACAGACACAAAAAAACCCTTACACAAGGTATTTGCGTACACATTCACACATAAACACACAGAGAAAAAGACATCCTCGACACAAGAATATTATGTGCACAAACACAAACACATTCGGATACACACAAGTACACAAAAATACACATACAGATATATCTAACAATCATACATGCATGCATGCATGCATACACACATGTAAACACAAATATCCTGTTGACCCACATGCCTGCAAACACCTAAACGCTGTCTTTTATTCATATTGCGTGCATACACACACATTAATGTACAAATACATATGTATGTACTGTACACATGAAGACACACACGTGACACGTGATTTTCTTTTTTACTCTGTACGTTAGAGACCTGTTATTCCTTAACATCATTATGTGATTTTATCCCCTAACCTACATATTTACTTTATAGTCAAGTCAGTTTTATTTGTATAGCCCAATATCACAAATTACAAATCTGCCTCAAGAGGCTTTATAGCAACACAACTTCTAAATAGATAAATATTAATTTAATATACAATACAATATAATATATAAAGTTATAAATAACTTAATAGTTATTTTCTATTTATTGTGTTTTCATATGAGCAACCTAACCAAAATTCCTTTTATCTAAACTTTTTTCTTTTAATCTAAAGAAACACATTCTTACTCTGTTGCAGGTAGACACACACAGAAACAGAGATCCATGTGTGAACATGCATACACATTACATCCCTGCATGTGTATATGTGCAAACACATACATTGGCATTTATATGGACACAGAGGCAAACACACGACACACACGTACAGACAAATAGATGCACACACTTGCGTGCACAGGCACAACATGATTCCACCCACACACGCCCACAGGCACAGACACATCATGCCAGGAGATGTCATTTGAACCTGCATACTATCCAGGCAAATCAGTATAGAGAGGAGGATCTCTCAATTGCCACGCTTGTTTTAGCCAAATCTCGTCCTACATGCTGAGGAATGAGCGGCTTTATCTTCTTCAGAGAAAAGCCGCAAGTGTGTGACATTTTAGCCCCCGTCATGGATTCACGCACATGAGCATCATGTGCAGTCATTTGTTCATCTTGTGCTGCACAGCGTTTTGTGTGCCACAGCCTGGGATAAAAATCAGGCTGCAAGTTTCTGCTGCATACCACAAGACAGCAGGCGTAGATGAAATGTAATTGCGTGAAATGTGCTGTGAAGTTTGTGAAATGGTGTCTCTGAGTCTCTGTGTCCTCTTTACTCGAATGCCGACCTTTTTTTTTGGTTTTTTTGGTAGTGTGAATAACAATATATCAAAACTCAGATTGTCTGAATTGTCTTGACTGTTTTGGCTTAACCGCTATGTCTTGACCAGGGCTGCCCATAAGGGGGGAATGGGGGAAAGCTTTCTGGATCCATGCCACTGGGAGGTGGGGGTGGTACAGAGGCCAGCAATAATCATGTTCACCCTAAACATAAGCAATGATAATGGCTACACTTGCCGTTGAGTATGAATTGGCTAAACAGACGGACTTTAAAGACATTATAACGGACTTTGCATCCAGTAAGACAAGGAAGATTAAATTAAAATTAAATCGAGTTTCCTTTATTGATCCCCTTGGGGAAATTCAGTTACTGCAAATTAACCATCTTAGCTGTGATCTGTGTAGCTAGGAGCAGTGGACGGTCGCCTTCAGGCTGCGCCCGGGGACCAACTCAAGTTCTTTTCCCATTGCCTTGCTCAGGGGCACAGACAGCAGTATAGACCCTAACATGCATGCTTCTTTTATGTTTCTTATACAGCAAGATGGCGATATAAGAGGCAAAGATGAAGCCATGATGTAAGAAATTGCATTTTCTACTCAGAAACGTGTGGTGTAAGTGTAACAGATCTTTGCTGGCCTTGGTGTGTTTAAGTGTGTTAAAAGAGTTCTATTATGGTGTGTGTGTGTGTGTGTGTCTATGTAGCCCCCGTTACTGAGTCAGTCTCTCTCAGTTTTCATGTATGTGTTTAGGAGAGAGGATACATGAACTGTAAAGGAGATTTCTTTTGGGGGGGGGGGGTTCCCTGGACCTTTTCAGGGGCCCAGCCTTTTCTGTTGGCGAGCCTGCAGCCTGTTGCACCAGCTATGCATAAGTTTGAACATAAGGAGTGGATTTACGCTATAACTTTATTTAAACTAGTTGCACCATATGTTAGTTCCAACGTAGAGCTAAGATATAACTAAAAATTAACACTTAATGCCCTACTAGGTGTAAAGTCTTTCCTAAATCATCCGTTGACGTGACGGAACAACTACAGAGACTAGAGAGAGACTATTATTTGATGATCCGGAGGAATAATTTCTACCTAATTTGCCCCAGCTGCACATTCTCCTTGGATAGAGTGCATCCCTTTGATATGTTTGATGACTTTGGCGTGCACTATTCCCGCTTTCGCCAAGCAGAGATACAGAAGATAACTTCCCCTCCCAGTGTGGGAAGATGGCACGAACTCACGCTTGCAGCGGCCTCACCCAATACCAGTGTGGGAAGATGGCGGCTGCCCCACCTCACCCAGTGCCGTCCATGCAGTGTCTTTGGCGCCATCTGGGTTTGTGTCTTTGTCTGATGGTTGGGAGAGCTGGCGCTGGATCGGCCGGGGGAGCCTGGTCTGCTGTGTTCTGTGGGCCCAGGGACCGCAGCCCTGCCTGGAGCTGTGACTGAAGAGGAAACACCAAGGGCAGTCTGACAGGACACGGAAGTGGGGCAGGCTAAGCTAACTGCTACCCCATGCAGACCGGCAATTACGATAACACTGAGAGTGGTCTGGCGGCGGCGTCGCCTGGCGTTGACTGTTTTTGGTGTCTTTGTGTGGAGTGTGGGGAGGTGTGTTGAGGGTGTCTGGCTGGGAGAGCTGGCGCTGGATCGGCTGGGGGAGCCTGGTCTGCCGCATCTGGTGGGCCCAAGGAAAACGGCCCTACCTGGAACTGCACCCAAATAAGGGAACGCCGAGGGCAGTCTGAGAGAACGCGGAAGCGAGGCAGGCTAAGCTAAATGCTAGCCCATGCAGACCGGCAGTTCCGACAGTCATCCTAGCTGGCGTTCGTTCCCTTGGGCAATGAATATATATATTTTTTGGATATATGTGTTTTTGTAGTTTTGTATTTTTTCTAATTTTTTTTTATAGTTTGAATATTTGTGTTCTTGTAGGTTTGGGATATGTGTTTTTGTCTTTGTGTTGCACTGTGGTGGGCTGGGGGAAACAATAATTTTCTTCATTTCATGTATGCAAATTCATGAAATAACAAATAAATGTTCCTGACTCCGGATTTACTGACCATTGATTTACAAGATGAAACTGATAAGAACGGCGCTATTAGTCCACCACTTCAAGTTTGTGTTGCGCTGAGATACTTCGCCACAGCCGCATTTCAAAGTTTAGTGGAGGGTTCATTACAAATCCAAAGTAAACAGGACCGTAAGATCGGTGGCTTTGGCATTGTGTCGACCCCTGGATGATAATTATGTGGGATTTCCTGTGCAGCTAGAACAATAAAACAAAGTGCAGCAGAAATTCTAGCAATTAGCGGGGGTTTATTATTATCATCATTTCCGTCCACAATTACACAGGGTTGACTTCTTTGTAAACACCACAGTCGTGTGCAGCGATGCAACTTGCTAAGCAGAGAGGGTCCACATATTCAGGATGCTGCATAGTAACAAAGGGAACCACAGGCTTTGCAGTTGGGACAAACTAATAATGAATTTAACAAGTCCCAAATTTTCTTCACCTGTCAGTATCACAGGTATGCTAACATTTTCTACCTGGTAATAGAATAGAATACAGTTTATTTGTCATTTGTACATCCATCCATCCATTATCCAAACCGCTTATCCTGCTCTCGGTCGCGGGGATGCTGGAGCCTATCCCAGCAGTCATTGGGCGGCAGGTGGGGAGACACCCCGGACAGGCTGCAGTGAAATTCACTCTGCATTTAACCCATCCTAGCTGTGTAGCAAGGAGCAGTGGGCAGCCGCTGTGCAGCACCTGGGGACCAACTCCAGTTCTTCTTTCTATTGCCTTGCTCAGGGGCACAGACAGGAGGATTAACCCTAACATGCATGTCTTTTTGATGATGGGAGGAAACCGGAGCACCCGGAGAAGACCCACGCAGACAGGTAGAGCATGCAAACTCCACACAGAAAGGACCTGGGACGGCCTGGGGTTCAAACCCGGGATCTTCTTGCTGTGAGGCAACAGTGCTAACCACTGGGCCACTGTGCCGCCCTCCCATAATGAGAGGGAATTGCACAGCTTTTAGCTAATGTTACTCTGTTGAGAATAACCTTTTGATACCCCTGTTGCTTAGGCCTATATTAATTCTGGTAAACTAAAAACAAATCCTTACAGTGCTTATAAGGCCACATGTGAACTCCCCCTCATCTTTGTGCCTCATACCGTACCTCTGTGCTTGACGTTTACAATGTTAAAATAGTTTATGATGTCACCTTATCTACTTTTGGAGCTACGCTGACGTTACTATAGAAACTGTTGATCTGGCTTGGCTGCAGCAGGCGATGATGTCACTGTCTGTGACAGTGTTGTGGTTAGTGGCCCCTTAACGGTCTACTAGTTAAGATGTAACTTAAGTCTCTGTGGTGCAACGAAACAAAGATACATCTTTAGTGTCAGACCAACTAGTCTCAACGTAGCCGTGAGTGTGGACTTCACACCCACCCTTACCGTAGAGAACACGTTCAGCTGGTGCCTGCTGCACCAGCTGACTTTGACCATCGTGGTCAAATGTAGAAAAAAGGTAGGTGGCAACACATTTGTAGAAGTGAACTTGTAAAAAAAAAATAGTTATAACTTTGCTGCTGACTGTCAGACAATCTTGAGGGCTGAGGAATTCCATGCGTATGTAAGAACGGATTTGTATGTACGAGCGATTGATGAATGAGGCCCTATGAACCCAGGAACCACCACTATAGCTCTCTGTCCTTTAGTGTAGCTCCCAGTTGAAATATGAATCTACTTTACTTCTTTATCATTATTATTTTATTATTACCATTAATGTTATTAATGTTGCAAAACTACTCAATGCTAGTGGAAATTCTGGTGCTGATGATCAACTACTTTGAGTTTATTGTACAGTATCACTTACTGCCATTTAGCCCAGATAGGACTGCTGCTCTGTCAGTGCACATGCACTGATGTGGACTTTGCTGCTGCTATAGTTGATAAAAATAACAAGAGTGCTTCAACTGAAATGTACGTGGGGGAAAAAATAATTAAATCAACTCTGACCCAGGGCAGCATGGTGGCACAGTGGTTAGCACGGTCGCCTCACAGCAAGAAGGTCCTGGGTTCGAGCCCCGGGGTAGTCCAACCTTGGGGGTCATCCTGGGTCATCCTCTGTGTGGAGTTTGCGTGTTCTCTGCGTGGGTTTCCTCCAGGTGGTCCGGTTTCCTCTCACAGTCCAAAGACATGTAGGTCGGGTGGCTCGGCTGCACTAAACTGTCCCTAGGTGTGTGTGTGTGTGTGTGTGTGTGTGTGTGTGTGTGTGTGGGCCCTGTGATGGACTGGCGGCCTGTCCAGGGTGTCTGCCCGATGACTGCTGGGATAGACTCCAGCATCCTGAGAGCAGGATAAGCAGCTTGGATAACGGACGGATGGATGGGTGTTTTTTATGTTAATTTCCAATATAACTAAATGAAATCTGAGTTTTGAGTCTTATTGTAGGTGGAGAAAGTAATCACAGAAGAGATTTCATGTGAAGGAGCGATGGCAACAAAACGTTGCCATTTCTCAAAATTTTCAACTGCTAAAACTTAAGGACAACCATGTTTTTTTTGCTTAGCAGAAGGGAAGATGCAAGTGTGTGTGTGTGTACATACGTATGTGTGTGTGTTTGAGAGAGAGGTTATATGTCTAACTTAGTGGTAGTGTGTTGTACTTGTGTGTGTGTGTGCAACTCAGTTTGCATGGATGTGTTAGACTGACCAAACTGTTCTGCAGCTAACACGTATCACACCACAGGTATCAGCAGATTAAAGTAAAACGGCGCCTTCAGGAGCGACACAAGTAATACTACACGTCACACATCTCAGACTGGATGCAGGGAATTTTTGTGTAATTCGATGACTCCTGCACTCTGCTGCAGACCCGGGGTATTTATAACACTGGACAGTGGCCGTCCTTTAAAAAGAAAACCCAGCATGGCCGAGGGTCCTAACACACAACGCTGTCCTCAGTAACACCGACACAAGAGTCCTAACGCACAACGCTGTCCTTAGTAACACTGACACAAGAGTCCTAACACACAACACTGTCCTCAGTAACTCCGACACAAGGGTGCTAATAGAGAAAACACAGGATGTGTATTTCTGACCAAGTACGGTGGAACTAAATCACATCATGTCACTTATGAGCTGCACACACTGAAGACCAGTCATGTCACATCCACTCAGTTACACACTAGTCACACACTCACACCAACCACACACTGAACACCAGTCATGTCACATCCACTGTGTTTTAACTCTTACAGTTTTTCACAATTGTTTAAACACATTAATTGGAACATCAGACACAATGTGCACAACCTGAAACTCATGTACCAACTGCCTAAACCAATTCTGCTGAACTCCAAGTACATTTTCTGCTTTAGACTCAGATTCCCATTCCATACCACACATTTTTCACAACACTACACACAATTCTCTATATCTTGCACACTCTTCCTGAATTCCCTCTCACACAGAACACACTGCCAATCACATTTCTAAACTCCAAAGGCTGTTGTGCAATTTGCAATCAGCAATTTGCCATAGAAGGGTCACAGATGAGCTACTGGTTTGTTTGGAGAACAATGGATGGTGGCAACATTGAAGAGAGAGGTGAGCAGCAAGGCAGAGGAGTGAGAGGAAGAGGACAAGGAGGAGGAGGAGGTGGAGGACAAGGAGGAGGAAGAGGACAAGGAGGAGGAAGGAGAAGAACCATAATCTCTGATGAGATTAGGGACACTGTCATTGATCATGTGGTCAACCATGGTTTGGCCATGAGGGAGGCTGGCCAGAGGGTCCAGCCCAACCTGAGTCGCTTCTCGGTTGCCTCAATAATTCGGACTTTCAGAAATGAGCATAGGTAAGAAACCTACTCGCCTTACTGTAGTACTGCATATCAATACATTATTCAATGAGTGTTGCAAGGACCTTGCTGTATTTGTATCTATTTGTATCTTTTGCAGAACTGCAAGATTACCACAGCGGGGGAGAGGGGGAAGACTCCTCACAGATGAGCAGGAGACTGCAGTAGTCAAGATGGTGCTGGCGAACAATGTCATAACTCTCCGACAAATCCAAGATGCAATCCTTGCAGACCAACACCTATTCCAAAATATAGCAACAGTGAGTTTATCCACACTGGACCGGGTTCTCCAACGCAATTCCATGATTCTACTGATAAAGCCTTCATACAGTGTTTTCCATTCTGCACATCAGTGTTCAGTGGGTGCTTAGAAATGTCTACTCATATGATGTATGTGTTTGTCATTTGAAAAGAAAATACCATTTAGTGAAGAGTTAACACTGTTTTGAGGGCAAAGTGTGCTTTTGCAAGAGAAGTGTAGGATTCTGCATTTTGTGTGTGAGTTTTGTGATTTGTGTTTAGAGTTTTGAGAAAGTGAGGTAGTCTATCGGGAAATGTGTTAAAGGAATTGTGAAAAACTGTAAGTTACACACTCACACCAACCACACACACAGCACACACCGAACACCAGTCATCACATACACTCTGTTACACACTAGTCACACACTCACACCAACCACACACACAGCACACACTGAACACCAGTCGTCACATACGCTCTGTTACACACTAGTCACACACTCACACCAACCACACACACAGCACACACTGAACACCAGTCGTCACATACGCTCTGTTACACACTAGTCACACACTCACACCAACCACACACAGCACACACTAAACACCAGTTGTCACATACACTCTGTTACACACTAGTCACACACTCACACCAACCACACACACAGCACACACTGAACACCAGTCGTCACATACGCTCTGTTACACACTAGTCACACACTCACACCAACCACACACACAGCACACACCGAACACCAGTCATTGCATACACTCTGTTACACACTAGTCACACACTCACACTAACCACACACAGCACACACTGAACACCAGTCATCACATACACTCTGTTACACACTAGTCACACACTCACACCAACCACACACAGAGCACACACCGAACACCAGTCATCGCATACACTCTGTTACACACTAGTCACACACTCACACTAACCACACACAGCACACACTGAACACCAGTCGTCACATACACTCTGTTACACACTAGTCACACACTCACACCAACCACACACACACAGCACACACTGAACACCAGTCGTCACATACACTCTGTTTAACTGTTCAGTTACACACTGTTCACACACTCACACCAGCACACACATGTACACGTCCAGATAGATAGATAGACAGATGGATGGATGGATGGATGGATGGATGGATGGATGGATGGCCGGCCGGCCAGTCGACCGGACAGCCAGACCACTGGACGGACAGATAGATAGACAGATGTAGTCAGTGCAGTATAACTGTAAGTAGTTTAGTCAGTGAGAAAAGCACATTAATTTATAGACCTTCTCTAATCTCATCCAGCTGCTTTACCCCATACCTTGCATAATTGTGTGTGTGTGTGTGTGTGTGTGTGTGTGTGTGTGTGTGTGTGTGTGTGTGTGAGGTCGTCAAGTCAATTAACCCAATATCACAAATTACTAATTTGCCTCAGTGGGCTTTACAGCAACACCACATCCTGTCCCTAGACCCCCGTGTGTGGTGTGTGTGTGTGTCTCCCCTCATTTCTGTGCCGCCCCATGCTGTTCAACTACAAAACTGAATCTTTGGCTTTGTGGCTGAATGAGTGTATCTGTGCATGTGTGTGTCTGCCTGTCTTTATGTGCATATAGATGCGTAGGTGTGGGTGTGTGTTTCTTTGTCTCTTTTCGCGTGTGTGTGCTTGTGTGTATCTGTGTTGTTGTGTGTGCTTGTATGTATATATGCATTTGGAAGTAGGGCTGCACGATATTAGGAAAACATGCAATATGCGATAACGTTGTTGAATATTGCGGTGACGATGAATAAATAAATATTGAAGTGTACAGTTTTAGTGTCTTTGTGCTTCAGGTTTGCTGCTAACACACACCCCAGACAACGAACACCTGTGCACACTGAATAAAAACATGAAATGCATTATTTCTATTCCAGCAACAGGGTTTTATTTAAAAAAAAAAAAAAAAGCAGAAAACAGCACCTGGCTACAGCCGCTACTGACAATGAGCAAATAGCACCAACTTGGTTGCCTCGTCACTTTAACACAACATCTGGGCCTTTTTAAGCATAGCAGCTACTAGTGTATATTATACATGATCACATAACAGTCTCCATTTAAAAGTGATGTCTTGCCAGTTTTGCAGAGTGAGTAACTAATGCTAGAATTGTATTTTTACATTTTGTTGTTACTGAGGCGGAATCGGCCAAGTGACACTACCGCCTTTCTCCACAAGGGGGCACCAAAGTCAACACGACGCGTAGTGCTCCACTCTAGTTCAGACTTCACCGTCTTCCGACATGTGTCGTACATGTGTGGAATGGCGACTTGGGGAAAATAATTCCCTGGTGGACTGTGGTATCTTCGGTCCAGTGTTTGTCAGACTCACAAAGCCCTCCCTGCTCCCTGTCTTCACAGACGTCATGTCCTCAGCCCAATAACCCTGCGGTGCGATGGCCTCCCTTATTTCTTTGTGGTGCGTGGATGTTTTCAGAAGGAGTTACCTGTAAAACTGATGAATTAACACGTGTTGGACTGTTTTGCTGCTGCTGCTGCTTGGCGTTAGTTTTGTTGCTCTCGTGTCCAAAGTGTTGGCGTTACTTTTGACTTGGCGTTACTTTTGTTGCTTTGGCTGTTGCTAGATTGTTAACTCTTTGTATAGTTCTTTGTGGTTGTGTAGTGTGTGGCTGTGGAGACGTGTTCGGCGTGACGTGCACAGTATGTGTGTTTGTAACACCGCGTCTCTCTTGCGTCCAAAGTGTTGCCACATAACAGACGTGCTGTTCTTTTTAGCCACAAGTTCTTCATCACCCACATCTTCCTCAGCGCTCATCTCCCTTTGGCCATCACGGAGCTCACGCTCGAACTACCGCCACACGCTTAACCTCAGTTGCTCGCATGTACATCCGGGCATCTCGGGCAGTAGGGCTCCATCTGACTGGCCAGCTATACTGATATGCAGAGGGAATGCATGGCACGTGCATGTACCGTTTATCACAGTTTAAGCAGTGGTCTGTGATACGTATGTGGCGCGTGTTAATGTCGCGATGAAGGTAAAGTTTCCATATATTGTGCTGCCCTACTGAGCTGTGTGTTTGTGTGTGTGTGGGGGGGTCCTCACAAGTATAGGGAGACATGGTGTGTGTACATTTGTTTTTGTGTGAATGAGGGGTCCCCACGAGTATAGGGAGACGTGTGTGTGTGTGTGTGTGTGTGTGTGTGTGTGTGTGCGTGTGTTTGTGCGTGAGTGTGAGAATGGGGGGGGTCCACACAAGTATAGGGAGACATGGTGTGTGTGTGTGTGTGCGTGTGTTTGTGCGTGAGTGTGAGAATGGGGGGGTCCACACAAGTATAGGGAGACATGGTGTGTGTGTGTGTGTGTGTGAGTGTGAGTGCGAGGATGAGGGGTCCACACAAGTATAGGGAGACATGGTGTGTGTGTGTGTGTGTGTGAGTGTGAGTGCGAGGATGAGGGGTCCACACAAGTATAGGGAGACATGGTGTGTGTGTGTGTGTGTGTGAGTGTGAGTGCGAGGATGAGGGGTCCACACAAGTATAGGGAGACATGGTGTGTGTATGTGTGTGTGTGAGTGTGAGTGTGAGTGCGAGGATGAGGGGTCCACACAAGTATAGGGAGACATGGTGTGTGTGTGTGTGTGTGTCAGCTGGTGTGTGTGTACTTTTAATCACATCTGTGCTTGAGTGTGTATGTGTGCGTGTCAGTCAGTGTACATGTAAGTTCTTGTAATTTCACAGATAAAGTGTAAATGAAGCTATTAAACGTGTGCGTGTGGGCACGCAGCATGTGGGCATGTGTGCATGTCATCTGATGAGGAGCTGGTGGAGGTCAGCGGGTGAAGCTGCCCTTCACTGTGCAAGGTGCTTTCGAGAGCTTGTTTCAGCTACTCACCACCCTAAAATTAGCTTGGCGGTGCTGTGTGGGAGCCGGGCGGCGAGCCAGGGGAAGTCCCGCCAGATGCTCTTATTAAGGCAAAGGAAAACAGCAAGCTGGCCGCTAGACTGAGGAAGAGCTCCTCTCTGCCCTCTACCTGCACTGACCCATGTCCTTGTCGTGAGTCCAGTGAGGAAGACTGCCGATGTCTCCTGTAGGATACCGAGAGAGAGCTGTAGCTGGAAAAGTGGGGGAAAGGTTGGCTGCTTAACTGGTTATCATGTAGAACTGTCTGACCCTCCATCTCCATATGTATGTCCATCTCTCTCTCCATATGTATGTCCATCTCGCTCCATCTCTCCATATGTATGTCCATCTCTCTCTCTCATCTCTATATGTATGTCCATCTCTCTCCATATGTATGTTCATCTCTCTCCAGCTCTCCATATGTATGTCCATCTCTCGCTCTCCACCTCTCCATATGTATGTCCACCTCACTCTCTCCATATGTATGTCCATCTCTCTTCATCCCTCCATATGTATGTCCATCTCTCTCCATCTCTCCAAATGTATGTCCGTCTCTCCATCTCTCCATCTCTATATGTATATCCAGCTCTCTCCATATGTGTCCATCTCTCTCTCTCTCTCCATATCTATATGTATGTCCATCTCTCTCCATATGTATGTCCATCTCTCTCTCCATCTATCCATATGCAAACTGTCTCTCCTCTGTCCTGATACTCCTGGACCTGTCAGCTGCGTTCGACACAGTGAACCACCAGAGAGCCTCCTCTCTACCCTCGAGGGGCTGGGTGTCACAGGCTCTGCACTCTCAATGTTTGCATCCTACCTGACGGGTCGCTCCTACCAGGTGACATGGAGGGGATCTGTGTCGGAGCCTCGCAGACTGACTGCAGGCATTCCACAAGGTTCGGTTCTGGGTCCTCTCCTTTTCTCACGGTACACGACATCCTTGGGTTCTGTTATTCGCTCGCATGACTTCTTTTACCATTGTTATGCCGATGACACCCAGCTGATCTTGTCCTTTCCTCCTTCTGACACACAAGTAGAGACACACATTACTGCATGCTTGACTGACATCTCGGAGTGGATGACGACACACCACCTGAAGCTCAATCTGGACAAGACAGCTGATGTTCCTCCCGGGGAAAGGTTGCCCGCACTTAGACCTGGCCATCACCATTGACAACACCATGGTGATGCCAGCTCGGACTGCGAGGAATCTGGGTGTGATCCTGGACGACCAACTGTCGTTTGCTGCAAACGTTGCATCAGTTGTTCGCTTCTGCAGATTTCTTCTCTATAACATCAGGAGGATTTGCCATTCCTCACCGACGAGACAGCACAGGTGCTCATCCAGGCTCTGGTCATCTCCCGGCTGGACTACGGCAACTCCCTCCTTGCTGGCACCTCGGTGTCGGTCATTAGACCTCTGGAGCTTGTTCAGAAAGCTGCAACTCATCTGGTGTTCAACCGCCCTAGGTTCTCCCACACAACTCCCCTTCTCATGTCCCTACACTGGCTCCCAGTAGCTGCTCGCATCCAGTTTAAGACTCTGGTGCTAGCCTACAGGGCAGTGAAAGGAACAGCTCCTTCCTATCTCCAGGCCATGGTCAAGCCCTACACCCCCGCCCGACCACTTTGCTCTGCTGCCTCGGGACTCCTGGTTGCCCCGTTGCTCAGAGGCCCTTGCTGCCGATCAACCCGGTCACGGCTCTGTTCTGTCCTGGCCCACAGTGGTGGAATGAACTCCCCGCTGATGTCAGGACAGCGGAGTTGCTGCCCATCTTTCAGCGCAGGTTGAAAACTCACCTCTTCAAGAACTACTACCTCGTTACTTGCTCTTAGCACTTATCGTATTCACTCATTTAAAAAAAAATCTTTCTTGCACTTTTACTTTGGCACTGGTTTTGCTCTTAGATACTTGTTTAGAGAGAAGATGCACTTGTGACCTCTGATGACTAGTAGTTCTCCTGATTTCCTACGTTAAATGATGCACTTACTGTAAGTCGCTTTGGATAAAAGTGTCGGCTAAATGACTAATCAAATGTAATATGTATGTCCATCTCTCGCTCTCCATCTCTCCATATGTATGTCCATCTCTCTCTCCATCTCTCCATATGTATATCCATCTCTATATACATGTATCTTGTGAATGTGAGCTCTGTGTGTGTGTGTGTGTGTGTGTGTGTGTGAGAGAGAGAGAGAGAGAGAGAGAGAGAGAGAGAGAGAGAGAGAGAGAGCGTGTGAGATGTGTGTGTGTGTGAGAGAGTGTGAGCTCTGTGTGTGTGTGTGAGAGAGCATGTGAGATGTGTATGTGTGTGTGTGTGTGTGTGTGTGTGTGTGAGCTCTGTGCGTGCATGCATGTGTGCGCGCGTGCATGTGTGTTTGTGAAGTGTTGGCCGACTGGTCACTGACTGACCTACATTAAGTCCAGCCAGTTTGTTGACCCAGCTAGAAAGACCTCAGAGGAATCTTCCAGGCATCAGATGGTGATTGCTTCAGTGTTATTATCATTACTGTAAATATACCTCATATCCCAAATTTGTATCGCAAAATGTGTTGGAAAGCAACCTGCCATTCCCCGTGTGTCCTTTTTATTTCCCACAATACAACAGGAGCTGGCGGCATGGTGGTGCAGTGGTTAACGCAGTCGCCTCACAGCAAGAAGGTCCTGGGTTCGAGCCCTAGGGGTAGTCCAACCTTGGTGGGTCGTCCCGGGCCGTCCTCTGTGTGGAGTTTGCATGTTCTCCCCTTGTCTGTGTGGGTTTCCTCCGGGGGCTCCTGTTTCCTCTTGCAGTCCAAAGACATGTAGGTCAGGTGACTCGGCTGTACTAAACTGTCCGTGTGTGTTCGTGTCCGTCCGTGTGTGTGTGTGTGTGTGTGTGTGTGTCTGTCTCTTGGCCCTGTGATGGCCTGGCAGCCTGTCCAAGGTGTCTCCCCGCCTGCCGCCCTGTGACTTCTGGGATAGGCTCCAGCATCCCCACAACCCTGAGAGCAGGATAAGCAGTTCAGGTAATGGATGGATGGACATATGGGAGCCTTTTTCTCTCTGTCTCCCCCCCCCCCCCCCCCCATTTTCTCTCCAGTTGTACTTGGCCAATTACCGCATTCTTCCAAGCCGTCCCGGTCGCTGCTCCACCCCCTCTGCTGATCCGGGGAGGGCTGCAGACTACCATGTCTCCTCTGATACATGCGGAGTCTCCTGGTGCTTCTTTTCACCTGACAGTGAGGAGTTTCACCATGGGGACGTAGCACGTGGGAGGATCACACTATTCCCCCAGTTCCCCCAGTTCCCCCAATCCCCCAAACAGGCGCCCCGACCGACCAGAGGAGGCGCTACTGCAGCGACCAGGACACATGCCCACATCCAGCTTCCCACCTGCAGACACGGCCAATTGTGTCTGTAGGGACGCCCGACCAAGCCAGAGGTAACACGGGGATTTGAACCGGCGATCCCCATGTTGGTAGGCAACGGAATTGACCGCCATGCTACCTGGACGCCCCCATGTAGGAGCCTCATACTGACTTGACAACATTTGAAAAGCTTCATCCTTTGTCCTTATTTTGTTTATATAAAGGTGGACAAACGCAAAATTAAAACACAAAGTTATTGTAAATTATGTGCCCCCGTAAAAAAAGAATAAACAGCCTGGGTCATCTTTTGATTGCAGAGATGCTCCATATGATAATAGTTTTGCAGAGAGTGAAGGGTGGAGGTGGGTGTTTACCGTATCGTAACGTGTGTCCACATCAACAGAGACATGCTGTCATTGCAGCATGTGCTGCGGCGTCTCGTGTGACTCCGGTTACAATGTAACCAGATATGCAACGTGGTTATTAAAATATGAGCAGCGCTGCAGCCCTGAGGATGCACGGACATTACAGTGTGCGTGTGTGCGTGTGTGTGTGTGTGTGTGTGTGTGTGTGTGCGTGTGTGTGCGTGAGAGAGTGAGAGAGAGACTGAGGGGGACTGACATTTGAAACTTTGACATTTCATTTTAAAAACAGTGCCTCTTGTCTACTTTAACTGCACATGATTTCACCTTGAGTGGTTTGTGTGTGTGTGTGTGTGTGTGTGTGTGTGTGTGTGTGTGTGTGTGTGTGTGTGTGTGTGTGTGTGTGTGTGTGTTGAGGGAAATCTCATTAATTTCTTGCTCTGTGTGTTTATATATGACTTTAAAATTACAGTCTCAATCTCTCACTCTCTCCCTCCCTAGCTCCCTTTCTCCCTCTCTCTCCCTTGCTCCCTTTCTCTCTTTCTCCCCCTCCCTCTCCCTTGCTCCCTTTCTCTCTCTACCTCCCTTGCTCCCTTTCTCTCCCTCGCTCCCTTCCCCTCTCTCCCTTTCTCTCTCCCTATCTCTCTCTCTCCCTCTTCCTCTCCAAAGGCAGCAGTGGGCCTTGCTAATGAAAGCAACAGTCTCTCTCACTCTCTTAATGTCTCTGTATGTGTATGAGAGAGTGTGGGTGTGAGCAAGCGAGAAAAAGAGAGAGCGACAGAGAGAGAGAGAAAGTGAGAGAGAGAGGTTCAAGAATAGCATAGCCAGCTGCTGTTACAGTACCTGTCAAAGTGAAAATATTTTTTGATTGCACCTGTATTGACCTCATATGGTTGGTGCGTGTGTGTGGCTGCAGTACATGTGTTTGTGTGCTGATGTGCATGTGTGTCTGTTTGTATGTACATGCCTGTTAACTTTGTCTTGTCCATTCATGCATGTATGCAGTGTGTGTTTATTGGGTCCAGTATGTGAGACTGAATCTGTTTGTTGTGCATGTCTGTGTGTGTCTGCACACATATGTGAACACATCTGCACATGATGTGTGACTGTGCAGTCCTACAGTATGTTTTTGTATGCACCTGTCCATGCCTGCTAGCTAGCATGCGAAGTGCGTTGGTCAGTTCACAACCTGTCTGGGCATGGCCAACTTGGGAGGAACGACAAGCTTTAAAACAGCTGTGTGAGCCGCTGAGCTATATTCAGACAGAGAGAGAGAGAGAGAGAGAGAGAGAGAGAGAGGGGCCAGCAGCTTTGATTTCAGTAAAGTAACATGAATGATAAAGCAAAAAGACTGTACAGTAAACGCTTGAAAGTGGATTGTTTACCATTTAAAGTAAGATAACACGTTTTCATTCAACACCGACACAACTGAAACCAGCACACTCGATTCCAACATGGTGGCACGTCCTGTTTTGCCGTTAGTGACCAACGTCCAAATATGTCACTCGTCTATTCTCCTCACCTCACTTCACTGTGACCTTCAGGTTGGAAAGACTGACTCAATATAACCGACTGCTTGCCATCGAGATCTTCAGCCAGACACTATACACCAGCTGATTTTACGGGTTATTCCCAGCATGCCGGGGAGTTGACTCAACACAGTGTTATTCAGGAATTAGCATATGCCTGCACAACTGCTATTTCACGGGTGAAGACTGAAGGTTTAAGTTTCTATTTCTGCTCTTTTCTTCGCTGGGAACCGGAGGCCGAGGTGTGAGACACAGTATACAGGGCTATACACTCCCAGTCCAACCAGCGGAGTGTAAGGTCGTCCGTGTCAAGGACTCTTTACATTTCCCATTGCCTTACTGGGTGAAAAGTTCGAAGCGATTCATATTTTCATCTGGCACTTTCTTAAAATAGCCTTTAACAGTTATTGGTCAACAAGGTGGTCCCGTTTAGATTGCAACAGTGAAAAAAAATAATCAGTTTGATTTTGCATTTTATTAGAATCAGAATCAGAAACACTTTATTTGCACTTGCGCACATGAAATGAAACGAAACATAATTTTCCCCCAACCCACAGCAGTGCAACACAAAGACAAAAACACATCCAAGAACTGCAAGAACACACATATCCAAACTAACATATCTAACCAAAAAAAAAAATCAGTGTCCAGGAGAACGAACACCAGCCAGGATGACTGTCGGAACTGCTAGTGCATGGGCTAGCAATTAGCTTAGCCTGCCCCGCTTCCACGTCCTGTCAGACCGCCCTCGGTGCTTCCTACTCGGGCGCAGCTCCAATCAGGGCCGTGGTCCTTGGGCCCACAGGACACGCAGACCAAACTCCCTCAGCCGATTCAACGCCAGCTCTCCCAGCCAGACACCTTCAACACACCTCCCCGCACTCCACACGATGACACCAAAAACACAGTCAAGGCTAGATGAGGCTGCCGCCAGACCGCCCTCGGTGTTATTGGAATTGCCTGTCTGCATGGGCTAGCAGTTAGCTTAGCCTGCCCCGCTTCCGCGTCCTGTCAGCCCACCCTCGGTGTTCCCTCTTTGGTTGCAGCTCCAAGCAGGGCAGTGGTCCCTGGGCCCACAGGACGCAGCAGACCAAGCTCTCCCAGCTGATCCAGCACCAGCTCTCCCAGCCATCAAATTTAAATGCAGACGGGGACAAAGACACTGCATGGACGGTACTGGGTGAGGCTGCTGCAAACGTGAATTTGCGCCGCCATCTTCCTACACCGGAAGTGGTTTAAAATGTGTGTTGAACATATTAGCCCATTTGTCTTTCTGTTTTTGTTTTTCCATGTACAGTCTGTCTATCTGTTTGTAGTGTATGTCTGTATGTATGTATGGATTTCCATCTGACAGTCTGTGTATGTATGTCTGTCTGCGTGCATGTATATGTCTATGTATCTGGCTGTCTGTCTTCCTATCAGTTGGGTTCCAGGTATCAATTTTCCAAAATCAGAGGCTTTCTCTCCCAGTCTGATTCAGAGAAACTCGTGTATGCATTCGTCATGAGCAGGCTGGACAATTGCAATTCTCTGTTTTTTGGTCTCCCAAACTAAACAATTCATAGATTACAACTTATTCAGAACACAGTCGCATGAGTTCTAACCAGGACAAAAAAAATCAGACCACAAAACTCCAGTCCTCTGAAACCTTCATTTGGTACCTGTTGCTTTCCGAATACAATTCAAATTCCTTGGTTTACAAAGCACTGCCGGTCTGGCTCCAGTTTATTTCAGACATGCTGTCAGTTTACAATCCCCACAGATCTCTCCGGTCACAAGGTGGAAATCCCCTCCATCTGCCTAGAGCATTTTCAAAGTCTGGTAGATGGCATTCAGTATTTATGCACCTAAAGTATGAAAAAGCTTGCCTACTGATCTCAGACTTGCTCCAACACTGTTCTCTTTTAAAACAAAAGCCAAAGACCTTCCTTTTCCGTCAAGCATTCTCTTAAATGAACACACCGTATTTGTTCAGTTTGTATGTTGTATTTTTGCTGTTTGTTTTTGTTTTTATGTAAAGCACTTTGAACTGCTTTTGTGTGAGATGATGCTATACAAATAAAATTTGAATTGAGTTGAACTGAATACATTAATCTAATAACTAAAATAAAACAGTCCAATTAAAAAGGAAAAAGAGAAACTTGAGGGCCAGCCTCCAAACAGATGCTTAGTGCATCTGTTTGGAGGCTGTATTTATATGTATTTATGTGTGTGTGTGTGTGTGTGTGTGTGTGTGTGTGTGTGTGTGTGTGTGTGTGTGTGTGTGTGTGTGTGTGTGAAGGAAGCGATAATTCACTGGAAGTTATGTCACCAATAAATTTAAAGCTGTTATCAAAATGGTATTGGAGATAATGAATGGCGGACATAAGCAAATGTTTAGTGTGGGGTTTCTCTCCTCTGGTAAAGAGACATATAATATTTTAAGTGCCCTGAAATATAAACGTATTGAGCTGAAAGTCAAACTTCAAGACCTAAACTTTTCATTCACATTTTGGCATTATCCAACATCTTTGCTCAGTGCAACTGTGATGTGATGCAGCAAAAATAGCGTCGCGAGGGCCGGCGAGTTCATCCGAACCATGTTTGTCAAAGTGGCCTGGCCTTTTTTTCCATTCATGAAGAGGCCTGATAATGGTGTCAGCGGTCTGACCTGCCGCTTGAAGCGCTCCCAGGAATACCAGTTGGCATCTGGGATGGTCTGCGAGGTCAAACAGAGAAACCCGAACCCCCACCAGCCCTCTTCAAAAACAGCTATTCCAGTCCTCTCACCACCTTGGCCATTCACCCCGGTAAAAATAGCCTCTATTTTCAGACGGAAGACTAAGTAAGGCTGTAGGGTTTTTTCATGATCTATGTAAAAAATACATTCCGATGCTAATTTAAGAGCTTCAAGTGTGTTTTATGGGGGGAAACTCACAACAGAGAGCCATGAGGTTGAAGAGACATGATGGTGATGATGAAGAGGGTGACTTATAAGTTCACCATGCGACATTATCTGAACGAGTCCAAACCAATGAGTTTTATGACCGAATAAAACTTTATTCACACATTCAAAAGTAACAACAGTGTCTGAAATGATCAAGTGCATGATTTGCATTTCAAGTTTCCAGTTGTACAAAGAGAGAAAAAAAAACATTCTAAATACAATAAATATCTTTCTTTTTTTGTTTCTCTTTTTTCTTTTGTTGTATAGACTTGAATGACAATTTAAAAGCCTTCAAGTATAAACAATACATTTCTTGTGATATATCAAGTTTCCAGAGATATTGCAATGGTACAGTACAATATAAACAACAATGGAAATACAAAAGTATAAAAAGGCAAGTCAATACAAAATGTCATTTTGTACTTGTACAAAAAACTTCCCGAAAATTGCACATTTTTTCATTTCTCCTCAAATACCTGAAATTATCCATATTTTCTCCTTAACTATTACCTCATATCATTTCTTGTCATGTTTCTCCTCAGCACATCCTTACCAAAACTCGCACCAAACTTGCACTACTGTCTTTATCAAAGGAAAAAAAATTACTCCTCTTCTTCCTCCTCCTCTCCTCCTCATCATCATTCAGTCCAAAGTCTATCTGGGCCAGTAGGGCTTCCACATCCTCCGTGTCCACGGTGAGGTGTTCCATGCTCTCGAAGCCTGGCTCAGGCCGCTCCAGCTGGGGTCCCCTGGCCATCTCCTTGGCCTGGTTGATCAGCTCCTTGGCACTGACCAGAAACTCGGCCACACCGGTGCTCTCCATGCTCTGCGAGACCTTCTCTTTTAGTTGGTTGCTGACCTGCAGCTGCTCTTTGTACTGCTCAGCCATTGAGTGCAGCACGGCCACCTTTTCCTCCTCCTCCTGGGTGATCTGCTCCAGCAGCTGCCCCTTGCGCTCCTCCAGGATGGCGTAGAGCAGATCGAAGCTCTCACCCAGGCGCTGCCTCTGGAGGTTGCCATTCTCCTGGAGGACCTTGCAGGTGTCCTCCATCTGAGTCATGACAGCCTGCACACAGTTGTTGCCAGTGGCCAGTGCCTCCATGGCGCTGCGGAGCTCAGCTTTTTGACTCTGGTAGACCGTCTGCAGCGGGGAGACCTCGCAGTCCTTGTGCTGGCCGAACACCTTGCACATGGAGCAGGAGGGCATCTGGCAGGTCACGCAGTAGATGTTGATGCGCTCGTCCTCATGCACCTTGCACATGGGCTCCTTGGTGTCCTTGTCCTTCAGTGGCACATCCAGTTGCCCGTCACTGTCCCCCTTCTTTTCTTGCTGCTGCTTATAGATGTCAATGATGTTCTCCACCAGCAGGTTCCTCTGCAGGCCGTAGACACCGTGGCGGTCCAGCACCACCTCGAAGCGGCAGGTGGGGCAGCGGAAGATGCCGCCTGAATAGTGGTAGGGGTTGCGCGAGTCATAGAGGTCGCTGGCACAGCTGCGGCACAGATTGTGCTGGCAGGGCAGGATGACCACGGGTTTGGTGAACATGTCCAGGCAGATGGGACAGCTCAGCTGCTTCTCCAGGCTCTCCATCGGGCTCGGGGGGCGAACCACTTGGCACGTCTTGATGTCCATCTCTCTCTCTCTCTCTCTCTCTCTCTCTCTCTCTCTCTCTCTCTCTCTCTCTCTCTCTCTCTCTCTCTCTCTCTCTCTCTCACTCTCTGTCAGTGGTTCTTTTTGCAGTTAGTTCGTTACAGTCCTGTGGCTTTTGGTCTCTCAGATTTGTGTGCAACGCTTTGTCCTTTTGTAAGTCTCTCTTTGGCAGAGTGTTAGCGTGCTGTCTTAGAGTTGCCGTGTTTATTTTGGTCTACCCCGGGCGTGAGAGAGTCCTCTGTTTTTATACCCAGGGGGGTGGGAAACCCGATACCCCCTCCCCAGTCCATCTGAGGCACGATCCTACCCCCCACCACCACCACCACCGGCTTGTTTGTCAGGCTCAATTCGGAGAAAATAGCCACCCCCCACACCCTACCACTCTGGCACATGCCATACTTAGCCTCAATCCCCCGCCCCTTATTACCACCCTGCCTGTTCTGTTGGAGTGTTTCAAACAGAACGGCGATCCAAACAAGCCCCCTTGTGACACAGAGAGGGTGTTCAGACATTCAGACTGGACTGCGGTCAGCAGATGTGGCACCTGCCAACAACAACCTGTGACATCTCTGTGACCTGCAGAATCCTCACGCATGTCCTTGAGGCGTACATTTCTTCATATTCTATAGAAAAACCCATTGACTCAGCAGCACAAAAGGGGACAATTGCCTTTCCTCTACATCAGTTCATCGTCTGGAGAAATGACACGAATGAAAATCAAGGCTTTGCTATTTTTGTGTGAATTAAAGGTTCGATTGCAAGGTGAGGGGAGAATCAACACCAACCCTTACCAACACAGGACAACAGAAAGTGATGTTGAAGATAGTTAAAGCTGTTGGACAAGCTGAAGCCGCTGGCTCGGCCATGTGTCGTTCAAATTCCTGTGACCTCCTGTCCTCTGTGTGTTCAGACAATACGTGTCTGCCTGTGTACTATATCACATGCACATACAATTCACCCTCTGTGTGTGTGTGTGTGTGTGTGTGTGTGTTCGTGTGTGTAGCACATTGCGTACACCAGTGTTACACCTCGAGTATTACACCACGAGGTGTACCCAACATGTAAACAGGAAGTCATGTGCTTGTACGTGGCTGCTTGTGCAACTCAGTTCACAGAGAGCAGCGGGCAGCTTTGGCCTTGCCTCACCGTGCTTCATGGAAATAATTCCACGAAATAGCTGCTGGTGGGAGCGGTATCAGTGCGTGTGTGTATGTGTGTTGGGCGGGAGGGCTAAGTGTGTGTAGCAATCTGATAAATCCCCTGTAGCCCAGCTTCACAACATGACCACAACAGTGGTGTTGTCTATGCAGACAATTACAAGAATGTGTTCGTGTGTGTGCGTTCGTGTGCGTGCGAAGGCAAGTAAGGCTATAAGAAACTACCAAATCATTAGTAATAAGAAAATAACAACAACATAATTTATGATAATAAAAACTGTTTTGCGGTCATGGTTTTACTTGTGGATGTTGTGCTACTTTAATTTCCCATGTGTCATATTTAGGGGTGATAATAGAGGGCAACTTTAAATATTTATTTTTGCATACAGTATGGATAGGCTAGCTACATGTGTACATGCTTGGGCAGTTTACACCACAAGTTAAATCTCATACATGTCAGAAACTGTCGCACACACCAGTTCACACCTGAAACACGTTTGCAGAACACGGTGCACCGTGTCGCTTTCAGGGCTCTGTAAAAAGCATCTTTGGGGCGTCCGGGTGGTGTAGCGGTTTGTTCTGTTGCCTACTAACACGGGGATCGGTGGTTCGAATCCCCATGTTACCTCAGGCTTGGTCAGGCGTCCCTACAGACACAATCGGCTGTGTCTGCGGTTGGAAAGCCAGATGTGGGTGTGTCCTGGTCGTTGCACTAGCGCCTCCTCTGGTCGGTTGGGATGCTTGTTCGGGGGAACTGGAGGGAATAGTGTGATCCTCCCATGCACTACATCCCCTTGGTGAAACTCCTCACTGTCAGGTGAAAAGAAGCGGCTGGCGACTCCACATGTATGGGAGGAGGCATGTGGTAGTCTGCTGCCCTCCCCGGATCAGCAGAGGGGTGGAGCAGCGACCGAGACAGCTCAGAAGAGTGGGGTAATTGGCCGGATACAATTGGGAAGAAGAGGGGAGAAAAAAAAATCTTTGACTGTAAATATACAGTGCATCCAGAAAGTATTCACACCCCTTCACTTTCCCCACATTTTATTATGTTACAGCCTTATTCCAAAATTGATTAAATTCCTTTTTTTTTCTCATCAATCTACACACAATACCCCATAATGACAAAGTGAAAAAAGGTTTTGTAGAAATTTTTGCAAATTCATTAAAAATAAAAAACTGAAATATTGCATGTACCTAAGTATTCACACCCTTTGCTATGACACTCAAAATTGAGCTCAGGTTCATCCTGTTTCCACTGATCATCCCTGAGATGTTTCTACATCTTGATTGGAATCCACCTGTAGTAAATTCAATTGATCAGACATGATTTGGAAAGGCTCACACCTGTCTAGATAAGGTCCCACTGTTGACAGTGCATGTCAGAGCAGAAACCAAGCCATGAAGTCAAAGGAATTGTCTGTGGACCTCCGACACAGGATTGTATCGAGGCACAGATCTGGGGAAGGGTACAAAAAAATTTCTACAGCTTTGAAGGTCCCGAAAAGCCCAGTGGTCTCCATCATTCCTAAATGGAAGAAGATGGATCCACCAGGACTCTTCCTAGAGCTGGTCGCCCAGCCAAACTGAGCAATCGGGGGAGAAGGGCCTTGGTCAGGGAGGTGACCAAGAACCCGATGGTCACTGACAGAGCTCCAGCGTTCTTCTGTGGAGATGGGAGAACCTTCCAGAAGGACAACCATCTCTGCAGCACTCCACCAATCAGGCCTTTATGGTAGAGTGGCCAGACGGAAGCCTCTGCAGTAAAAGGCACATGACAGCCTCCTTGGAGTTTGCCAGAAAGCACCTCAAGGACTCTCAGACCATGAGAAACAAGATTCTCTGGTCTGATGAAACCAAGACTGAACTCTTTGGCCTGAATGCCAAACGTCACGTCTGGTGGAAACCAGGCACCTCTCATCACCTTGCTAATACCATCCCTACAGTGAAGCATGGTGGTGGCAGCATCATGCTGTGGGGATGTTCTTCAGCGGCAGGAACTGGGAGACTAGTCAGGATCGAGGGAAAGATGAATGGAGCAAAGTACAGAGAGATCCTTGAGGAAAACCTGCTCCAGAGCGCTCAGGACCTTTCAACACGACAACGACCCTAAGCACACAGCCAAGCCAACGAAGGAGTGCCTTCAGGACAAGTGTGTGAATGTCCTTGAGTGGCCCAGCCAGAGCCCAGACTTGAACCCCATTGAACATCTCTGGAAAGACCTGAAAATAGCTGTGCAGCGACGTTCCCCATCTAGCCTTACAGAGCTCGAGAGGATCTGCAGAGAAGAATGGGAGAAATACCCCAAATATAGGTGTGCCAAGCTTGTAGCTTCGTACCCAAGAAGACTTGAGGCTGTAATCGCTGCCAAGGGTGCCTCAACCAAGTACTGAGTAAAGGGTGTGAATACTTATGTACATGCAATATTTCAGTTTATCATTTTTAATAAATGAGCTGCCAATGAGCTGCCAAAAATTTCTACAAAACCTTTTTCACTTTGTCATTATGGGGTATTGTGTGTAGATTGATGAGGGAAAAAAAGGAATTTAATCCATTTTGGAATAAGGCTGTAACATAACAAAATGTGGGGAAAGTGAAGGGGTGTGAATACTTTCCGGATGCACTGTAAATACAAAGCCAAACCAAAGTACTGATGGAAATATCTGAAACCTCTGTACCCGGAGACAGGCAAGTCAACTGAACATTCTTCTACCCTCCTGATGTCGACCAAAGACACACACCTCAGACAGAACCGGGTCAGCGTTTCAAACACCTCAGACAGAACCGGGTTAGCGTCTCAAAAGGCAGAAAGCAACTTATCAATTAGAACAAGTAATCAGGTGACAAGGTGGTTGTGTGAGCCTGAATGTAGCTAATCCCTTGTGTTTCTTAACCTGGTTCAGCGAAGACCTTTTCCTCGTGTGAGTTTTCCCTTTGGAGTCGACCTCTCCCCTGCTGGTGTGTTTTTTGTGAGGAAGGAATGACAAACTGCTAACTCTCACACTTCCAGAGGACTCGGTGGGGAAACGCGGAACGCTCTCTGTTCTCAAAAACACTTAACGCTTCTTCGAAATATTTTCCTCCTTTTTTGTTTTCTTCTCAGTTACACATCCCGGTGCATCCTGACACACCGGGCTCACACAATCAACCATGTGATCTCGTCAAACGTGGCCACGTGCCCCGGCTCCGAGGAATTCTTGGAGGCGGGTGTGCTCCTGAAAACACATGTCACCATCCCAGACAAGAGCGTCAGGTGCAGGATGGGGTGGCAGGAAGGGGTGGAAGGGTTCGTTGGCTATAAGATTTATTTTTTATTTTTTACTTTTATTTTTAGATGTGTTGGCTATATGTGTTCTTGTAGTTTGGATGTGTTTTTGTCTTTGTGTTGCACAACTGTGGGTTGGGGAATACATGGTCCTGATTCCTGATTTGTAAAGGATCCAAAGGCCACGACACTTAAACTGGTAAATGCATTGCATTCATATTGCTGAAACAGCCACTCAGGGTGCTTTGCAATCAATGAAACCTCACGTTCACACACACATGGGCGCACACACACACACACACAGCGGTGTGAGCCATGCAAGGCAACCACCAGCTCGTCGGGTTAGATGTCTTGCTCAGGGATACCTCGACATTTATGTAAGGGAAGAGCCGAGGGTCGAACTGGCAACCCTCCAGTTACCAGATGACCTGCTCAACCTTCTGAGCCACTGTCGCCCCAGGGGCTGAACAAGGGACTAGAGGTGTAAACCGGTAATAACAGCTATACTCTGTGCAGCGCACTGCAGACCTGGAACAGTATATCTGAATGAGTCTACCCTCTTACTTGCTCTTAGCACTTATTGTATTCACTCATTTAAAAAAAAAAAATCTCTTTCTTGCACTTTTACTTTAGCACTGGTTTTGCTCTTAGATGCTTGTTTAGATGCACTTATGACCTCTGATGACTGGTAGTTCTCCTGATTTCCTACGTTAAATGATGGACTTATTGTAAGTCGCTTTGGATAAAAGCGTCGGCTAAATGACTGTAATGTAATGTTCAAGCGACAGGCGTGGGCGCAGGTCCATGAATACTGGGATGGCATCCAGCGCTTTACCTGTGCCCCCGTCCACAGGGTTAGTGGTTGTGTCAGGAAGGGCGGCCCACGGACAATTTTTCCCAAATCAGTGCGTGAATTGACAAAGTACAATAAGGTTTTTAGTGCGGAGCTGCTTTAAGTGGTTCTGTGTAATGGTTGCCTGATTACATTGAGCAGGTTCTGTCTTCGGAATATCTTAAAATGAATTCAGTTCAACTTGTTAAGGATTCTGTTCTTTCACATAAACAAGGGATTTTATCCTTCAGGAAATCTGACCTAGTTGACGTGTCTTTATATATTAGAATGGCAGGTTATTTTGCATGTTTCGTGCACCGTTCCTGTAAGAAAACTAAAACATAAAGAAATAAAACATGACAAGTGAAGGCAAGTTGCAAAGGCCCCTGGGTAGCATTGGCTAAAATAAAATAGAGTAGAATAAAATAAAATAAAGCAACAAGAGCCAAGGTTAGGTGGTGTTTAGGAAAACCTGCATGGCTGGAAGAAGCATTTGAATGTCGTTGAGTGAATGTCAGAGGGAAGGTCGGGGGCCACAGACATCTGTAGTAACGCCACATGTTCCCGACCTTTGACCTCACGGCGATTCTCACATGACAGTTTGTATTTCCTCCAGCTGGTCTTACGTCGAGGTGTTTTTAGCCGTCAAGAATGAACGTTGCCTCACCTCGGGTTACTGAGCGGAAAACGAAAGAAAGATGATGAAATTACTTTGCTCACTGTTTTGTTTTTTTGTTGTTGTTGTTTTTTTGTTTTTTTTTTTAATTTACTTTTATTGAATAGAAATGAAAACAAAACTGTTAAGCAGGTAAACAAATGCAATTGCAGTAGTGGACGACAGGCAAAAAAGATTAAAATAACAAAGTGGAAAGAAAGATACGTGTGTATACATTCACGAGGAGTACAGTAGCACATATAAAACACTAAAACACTTTTCACAAACACACTGCTGGAATACAACACAGCTTCTTGTTCCGTCTTTACAGAAGAATATTTCACAACTATGCAGTCATTTATATGTTTATATATGTTTTCATTTATATATGTTTTCATATATATGTTGTCATTTATATTTTCATATCTATTTTCACTTGTTTTCATTAATGTATGTTTTCATTTATGTTTTCATTTATTTTATTTTATCCTTTGCATATGTTTTCATTTATATATTTATATCTGTTTTCATTTTGTTATGTTTTCAATTATATATGTTTTCATTAATGTATGTTTTCATTTATGTTTTCGTTTATATTTTCATCTATATGTGTTTTTATTTATTTATTTTATCTTTTACATAAGTTTTCATTTATATATTATTTATATATATATGTTATCGTTCCTATGTTATCATTTGTTATTATGTTATCATTTATGTTTTCATTTATATATGTTTTTATTTATATTTTATATTTATATTTTATCATTTATATACATATGTTTTCATTTATATATGTTATCAGTACAACTCATGCTCCTTTATAGTGAGTACACACTGAATGTGTCTCATGTGAAGTGCAACACGGTGTGCATGTCACAGGAACATACAGTGCTGTACATACATGTTACACATATGGCAAGAGGACCCCCGAACATAAAACACCACAGTACACTGTGTATCTATGCACACACTCCACATACAGTCCACACACACTCCACATACAGTCCACATGTCCCAACTCAGAACCTGCATCTGTTGTGTGGGTTTCAACTCACGTTGTAACGTCCAGGCTGTTGGACCGTGAAGCAGTATTACAAGTGAGATTCACCTTTATAAAAAGAAAATAAAAAGAGGCTTATAATGATAAACCAACCTGCAGAGAAAATCCACGTGTTTGCAGGCTCTTCCTCCAGGTCAGGGTTTGTTCACACAATTTAAAGTTGTTTCAGTGTACAAACTCATTGACTTGCTTCGTGTTTGGTTTTGGTTTGGAAAACTTCATTTCTGTAGAGTGTCAGAACTTTCACCAGCTCAAGTCTGCTTCTTTATCTGATGAGCAATTATTTATTATTATTTATCATTTCGCTTTTCTTATTCATTTCCATTTGTTTCCATTGATTTTCAAACAAGTCGATGTCTTGAAACGAGACGTGTCATCGCCTGACCTGCAGGGACCTTCAGCTGATTTTCTCTTAAAAGACTGAAGATTACAGGGATTTGTTGAAGGGGACATCTTTACAGAGTGTTTTATTTATTTAAATGTGTGTGTGTGTCTGTGTGTGTGTGTGTGTGTATATATATATATATATTACAGAAAATGAAGCCACCGGGATTTGACATAGAAACTTTAATACAGTTCTCATCGTTAGCCACAAGGTGGCGGACTTTACCCATTTTTCACCGTGCGCTGAGGCGTTGGGCTGTAACAAGTCAACAAAAATACAAAAAACTGGAGATGGCGGGAGTCAAATGGAAAACTAACAGAGTATTAACACAGAGCTGTAGTGTGACACGGTGCAATGCACAGGACAACAGCAGGGGATTACATTCATACAGATGACGAGTACACACATTCATACAGATAACTAGTACACACATTCATACAGATAACTAGTACACACATTCATACAGATAACTAGGACACACATTCATACAGATAACTAGTACACACATTCATACAGATAACTAGTACACACATTCATACAGATAACTAGTACACACATTCATACAGATGACTGTTCTCTGCGTTTGCGTCCTCGCTCTCTGGTTGGGTTGGATATACGATCAGCCACAGAGCTGCCAAAAATCCCCAATAGATGTGAAATATTTGTTCACCCACAGAGAGACGTGACTTGAGGGTCTTTTATAGGCGTCTGCGGGGAAGACCCGCGGTACACCATTAAGGCCAGTGGTGGGAAATACAGGAAAATAAATGTCAAGCGGCTTGTACAACGAGTACAGCAAAGACAGATCATACCACTTGTTAAATATTATGTTTAAGCTGTTGTTATGACAGGTTCTGTGTGTGTGTGTGTGTGTGTGTGTGTGTGTGTGTGTGTGTGTGTGTGTGTGTGTGTGTGTGTGTGTGTGTGTGTGTGTGTAATGTGAATAGCTTCATGGGCCAGAGGAGGCATCTCAGGGATGGGAGAGGAAGATAACAGTATCATGAATTATGTGCCGTACTTCATCTGGAAAGACAAGTCCCCAAAACAAGTCAGTAATTCCACTGACACAGACAGACAGATGTAAATATCTAGAAATAAAGAAGCATAAAACTGTTAAGTCTGCTATATCCAGTGTCCGGGTAGCGTGGTGGTCTCTTCCGTTGCCTACCAACACAGGGATCGCCGGTTCGAATCCCCATGTTACCTCCGGCTTGGTCGGGCATCCCTACAGACACGATTGGCCATGTCTGTGGGTGGGAAGCCAGATGTGGGTATGTGTCCTGGTCGCTGCACTAGCGCCTCCTCTGGTCGGTCGGGGCACCTGTTTGGGGGGGAGGGGGAACTGGGGGGAATAGTGTGATCCTCCCACACGCTACATCCCCCTGGCGAAACTCCTCACTGTCAGGTGAAAAGAAGCGGCTGGCGACTCCACATGTGGTAGTCTGCAGCCCTCCCCAGATTGGCAGAGGGGGTGGAGCAGCGACCGGGACGGCTCAGAAGAGTGGGGTAATTGGACAGATACAACTGGGGGGGAAAGGGGGGGGGTGCTACATCCAGTCACATCAGTAACGATGTGGCCACATCAGTAGCATTCTCAGTCAGATAGATGTGTATGTATTGGGCAACTGTTAGAAATTGCAGGTTTTTTTGGTTTTTTGCAGAAACTGTGCCAACAAATTCCCTTTGTTTTCTGAAATGTTTTCATAACCTTGTGTCTTTATATTGAACAAAGTGGAGCAAAGGCAAATTCCTCATTTTAGCAAACTGAACTTGGTATTATTAAACTTCAACCACGTCCACCAAGTCACAGGGGAAATACCGCCCTGTCCTACAAGACGTCAGGCTTTGACGAGACAGTTTCGTGTACAGTCCTATGTAAAGCCTTCTAAAGACCTTTCCGATGGAAGAAGGTCTATTCCAGCGTGTTTGTGCTCCGGAGACAATTCAAGATAAACGATCCATAGGCCTGCTTCCTCTGTAACGGTGCCAGCGGGACACGTATCGGCCAACGCCATCTCGCCAGAATAATCTATTGTCCGTTTGTGTATGGAAAAACAATGGCGTCTTATTGTGGCGTGTGAGTCTGAGTTAGGGCGACCTGAGCGTGACAGGAACCTCTGCTGGTATTTTAAGAAGCGCTAAGCGAAACGTTGGCACCCGTGGTCACCAGTTCAAATCCCCAGCCTGAATGGAGACCACTGGAATGAGGCACCCTGCTAGTATCCGGACTGTAATCTGTCACTAAGTTGGAAAGAGTGGAAGTAAACGACTTGTTGATTAAGATTATGTTACACTTTCCACGTTTACACCTTGTTAAGATGTGGCATTATGGAAACTTAACACACAAACCCGGCCAGTCTCTTTCACAGGAAATCAAAGGCCAGACTGAAGACATTGTGCATTGTGAGGTGCTCCCTGCGTTGAATGACAGGGTGTTTATAGATGGGCCGAGGTTCCCACAGTTAAATAAGACGGAAAAAGACAAGCTTCTGTTTGCAAGAATTCTATTTCTGAATCAAGGCATGCCGTTTTATTCCCTTCTGTGTCAACTGATACGGGGAACAAGTTCGC
This sequence comes from Lampris incognitus, assembly GCF_029633865.1. Lineage (NCBI taxonomy): Eukaryota > Metazoa > Chordata > Actinopteri > Lampriformes > Lampridae > Lampris > Lampris incognitus. Next base: position 9,642,284 of record NC_079231.1, read on the forward strand.
TTAAAAATAACTTATGAATCAAATGCAGTACAACTAATAGTTTCTGTCTGGTCTTTCAAAGACACACTTCATCCGTGTCCTACGTACATGGATTGTACATGTTTGGACACAAAAAATCAATTCCACTCACAATTTCCCGATGAAACAACAGTTGATATTCATTTGTTACAGTTGTAAACCATTCATCTGTGTAGTTGTCATGGAAAACAACAATATATTTCCTATACTACACTATACTATACTCAGGGCTGCTCATGGGGGGGGTTCCCTTGGGCCTAGTCTCTGGGGGGGGGGGCATGGAGGCCAGCAATAATCATCCATCCATTATCCAAGCCGCGTATCCTTATCAGGGTCATGGGGATGCTGGAGCCTATCCCAGCAGTCATTGGGCGGCATGTGGGGAGACATCCTGGACACCTGGACAGGCCGCCAGGCCATCACAGGGCCGACACATTCACGCCTAGGGACAGTTTAGTATGGCCGATTCACCTGACCTGCATCTCTTTGGACTGTGGGAGGAAACCGGAGCACCCGCAGGAAACCCACGCAGACACGGGGAGAACATGCAAACTCCACACAGAGGATGACCCGGGATCACCACCACCACCCCCCCAAGGTTGGACAACTCTGGGGTTCAAACCAAGGACCTTCCTGCTGTGAGGCGACCGCACTAACCACTGCACCACCGTGCCGCCAGCGGTAATCATGTTCTTCCTAAATATAAGCAATGATAATGGCAACACTTGCTGGCTAAACAGATGGACTGTAGATACATTATCCAGGAGTTTGCATCCATTAAGACAAGAAAGATGGCTGTGTAAGAGGCAAAGATGAAGCCATAAGGTAAAAACTTGCTTCTTCCCCCCCCCCTTTTTTTTTTCTCACCAGTTGTATCCGGCCAATTATTCCACTCTTCCAAGCTGTCCCGGACGCTGCTCCACACCCTCTGCCGATCCGGGGGGGCTGCAGACTACCACATGCCTCCTCCGATACATGTGGAGTCGCCAGCCGCTTCTTTTCACCTGACAGTGAGGAGTTTCACCAGGGGGACGTAGCGTGTGGCGTAGGAGGATCATGCTATTCCCCCCAGTTCCCCCTCCGACTAGAGGAGGCGCTAGCACAGCAACCAGGACACATACCCACATCCGGCTTCCCACCCGCAGACACGGTCAATTGTGTCTGTAGCGACACCCGACCAAGCCGGAGGCAACACGGGGATTCGAACAGGTGATCCCCGTGTTGATAGGCGATGAAATAGACTGTCGCGCTACCCGGACACCCAAACCTACATTTCCTACTAAGAAACGTGTGGCAGATCTTTGTTGACCTTGGTGTGTATGTGTCAAACAGTTCTATTGTTGTGTGTGTGTGTGTGTGTGTGTGTGTGTGTGTGTGTATTACCAAGTCTCTCAGTTTACATGTATGTTTTTAGCAGGAGAGAGAGCACACGCATGAGCTGATATTAGTAAAGCAGATTTTGGGGTGGGGGGGCCATTCACTGGACCTTTTCAGGGGCCCAGTCATTTCTGTGGGCAGGCCTGACTATACCATACTGTATTCTACTGTACTGTACTGTGCTGTACTGTACTATACTATACTATACTATACTATACTGTACTGTACTATACTCTGCTGTGCTGTACTGTACTGTACTATACTATACTCTGCTGTGCTGTACTGTACTGTACTATACTATACTCTGCTGTGCTGTACTGTACTGTACTATACTATACTGTACTATACGGTACTGTACTATACTATACTATACTCTGCTGTCCCTCTGGCTCTCAATATACAGTATATCTCCACCATTGAAAATAGTTGCTGAAAATAGTCCTTTAAATGGTAATTCGGTGAGGTAGGTTATTAAGTCTTATCTTCTTAATCAAAACTGATATTCACCTTCAGTACGATGGGTAACCACAGTGAAGACCTGCAATGCACAGATTCCCATAATTCACTAGAAACCGGGAAAGATATCCCACAGGAAGACGGCTGAGCTGTTTAAGGGTCCGTCTTCATTTTGCTGCTTTAGATTAGAGTGGGTTGATTTGAGACTGACTGAAGAAGGACAGGACTCATGACTGACAAGCTAGCTGTCGGGTAGCAGACTCTCACAAAAGAGTCTTTGTTACTGAAAATATCTGAGTCCGAGCCCAGGAAGAGCAAACAAGGGTTTGATTTTCTCTCTGTGTGTGTTTTATGGTGGTATTATTAGATATATACCCCCACCCCTCCCCACCCCCTTCATACATGGAGATCTTATTAAACCATTCAGTGAATCATTTTTCATTGAAAGCAGTGATTCCTCCCTCTTTCTCTCTCTTTCTCTCTCTTGCTTTATTGCTCTCTTTATCTCTCACTCTCTTTATCGCTCTCGCTCACACTCTCTCTTTTGCTCTCTCTCACTCCATCTCTCGCTGTCTCGGTCTCTCTTGTTCTCAGTCTCTCTCTCCCTCTCGCTCTCTCTCTCGCTTTCGCTCCACCTGAAATGAGTTTCATTTAGAGACATTTGAGGAATGTGGAGGAGAGAAAGTGTGACTCCCCCCATCCTGTACTTAGCCACAAGTTATATCTCCTGGTGTGGAGGAAGAATTGTGTGCAGGTCACAGCCGCCACCCTCGCCTCTCACACCACTTAGTGTCAAGTCATTTATATCAATACATGCCAATGCTGTTTAGAAACACACACACACACACACATGTGTCTTTCACATTGAGGTGGGAGGAGGTGAGCTCAGGCCTGTGTCTCTAAATGAACAGAAAGAAATGTTGAACACAACATAAATTATGTTCACTGTATTTCATGAAGTTTAAAAACTTTTCATTTTAGAAAAAAATTAATATTGTGGGGGTTTGTGTGCAAAGAAAGTTCTTAAGTAGTTTCCAATTCACTCCTGGTTGTGTGCCAACCCCTTGTGGTGTGGTCACACCCACACATACACGCACACCCACACACACGCCCACACACACACACACACGCACACACATGCAAACGTTTTTATTTACTTGTTCGGTCCATAAAATAGACATTTAAAGAAGTGAGGACCGGCCAAAATGTCCTCACTTTGACAGTTAAAACCCTAAATTGGTCTTCACAAATATAGCAGAACAAACACACACACACACACACACACACAAATCTACTTTGCGATCTAATTTGTTTGCACTTTAATTGTGACAAACCTGTTTGGTAAAAGCATTTTACAGACAAAACTTGGCTTGAGGTTTACAGCAACACACAGGATGCAACACAACAATCCCTTTAATGATGATGACAGTCATCCCGTGTACTAACCCACGTCCTGACACCATGTACTGACCTGTCACTGTTCACCACAGAGGACTTCAGGTCTCCATCTGCAGGTGCAGAAACATCAGAAACTGAAATGTATACGCTAGCTGTCACTTGGATGTGAGAGCATCCATGTGTGAAAGGAGGCCGTCGTAACACAGAACCTCTTCTACTGAACATAACCTATTAAACAATCTGATCTGATGAAAAATCAGTGTCACTAAAACTGATTATTCACCATTATGTAATAATGAACGCAAAGATCACTAAATATTCACTAAGATAAATCAGTAAGGAAACTAAACTACACATCTCCACACCTGCCAACTTGACCTGACCTAAGCTGAAGTCAGCTGACTCACTTTGCACTTGTGGCGAATGTACTTGTTGTTTAATAGTTGTACATACCCTTCTTGGATTTTTTTCCCCCTTTTCTCCCCAATTATACTTGGCCAATTACCCCAGTCTTCCGAGCCGTCCCTGTCGCTGTGCCACCCCCTCTGCCGATCCGGGGAGGGCTGTAGACTACTACATGTCTCCTCCCGTACATGTGGAGTCGCCACCCGCTTCTTTTCCCCTGACAGTGAGGAGTTTCACCAGGGGGACGTAGCACGTGAGAGGATCACGCTGTTCCTCTACACCCACCTGAGGACCCAGAGGGAGGACGGTCATACTCGACCCCGAGTAACCGGTGATGATTCTGACAACTATTCTGAGTATGTGTAAAAGCACACTTGGCCAATAAAGCCTGATCCTGATACCTTGGCTGTGTTTGACTAAAGAGAGACCCGGCCCGACATCAGCTTCACATTTACCGAGAGACAGAAGAATATCCTTCAATTTCATGCCAAGCAATGCAAAAAGCTGGAAGATACGTACAGAGCAACAGCGAAACTCTGTAAGTTCCACAGATAAAAGAGGTTACCTGTGATAGAAACAGGACTATGCTGAGCCCCCAGAGTCTGCACCAACAGGAACCAACGCCCAAGAGTCTGCCAACAAGAGATTAGCACAACATGGAGTCTCCTTTGGCCGGTGGCATTAACGTCAAGACATCGAAAGAAGAGCGATGAGGAACTAGTTGAACGTGAGGGGGATTACTTCGTCTCAGGGTCACGGTGGAATTGGCAGCTGTGTTTTGGGTTGTGAACTTACTCAGCCAGGTTCACACAAGAGGAGAGTCCACTTGGGATTTATTCGCCGTGAATTTGAACAGAAAATAAAAGATGCTCTCGTAACGCCCGGGTTAAAGAGCCCAGCAAGCGGCATATGGTTTTGGTTTAAAGCTGTGAAAATGTTAATAAAGGGGAACACCTTCACAGATTTGTTGTGATTGACTGCGGCAGTAAATCTGACTATAATTAAAACAGCAAAGCAGGTTTATGTCTTAATAAAACCGGGATGTGTTGCTCGCTGAAACGAGTCCCTGTGTTTTTCATTCCAAGCGTTTCTAATTCAAGAAACCTTTTGCTTCTGAGTCAATTACCGTCATGTATGTCTTACCAAATTCAATTTGGCCAGACATACCAACCTCAGTGTGTGCATACCCTCTTGAATTATCCTCACAAAAAGCCTACACATTCAGCGGTATGTGTTTGAGTTAAACCTGGTCATGTTTACTCATTTCCCACGAAAAACCTTGAAAAGCCGTGAGCAAATTTGCCTCTTTGAGAGGGACTTTGAATCCCATAGTCGTCAGACAGGCATGAAATGACTCCGACTGGTTTCTAACAGTGGTGTTGGTCTGCCCGGGTCAGGTCAGGTTTAATTAAATCAGTCACTTGGTTCAAATTAAATCATACACACTTCTACAGAATACACTTCTTTCATTTGGTCATAATCCAACTCATCTGTGCCTGTTTTGTTTAAACTCGTGACAATATACAGTATTAGTGTTAACATAATATACAGTGTTGACATTATATACAGTGTTAACATTATATACAGTATTAACCAGTGGCGGCTGGTGCTAATGATTTTGGGGGGGGGGCGCAATTTAGCTTGGCGCAGCACACCTGACAGCTGCTTTAATGTCCACGCAGTCACAGAGTTATTAAGAAGGACAATGTAGCCTATAGATTTTATCAGGGTTCGTAGACGGTGGATGATTGACAGTCGAGATGAGGCGTCATGGTGGGTGTGAACATGATTGACAGCCACGAGAATTGCCCAATCACATTAGATGAAAAAACATTAAAACAATACCAGTTCACCGCCAATAAAAGTGGGAGTGTCTGGGGCACACAGAACTGCGCCCCCTGGAAAATCTGAAGAAACCAATCAGACAGCAGCCTCAGGTCACCTGCTCGCCACAAGTTTGAGGGCTTACATAAGGTGTCGTTTGGCCGTCGCCCCTCACCCAGGAAGTATATGTATTCAGATGGAAATCAACCAGATACCATTTGAACCAATATTTAATGCTGCTGACAGGCGCTCACAGACTGAAAACACTTTTATTCATAATTATTTGTATTATACAACTAAATTATCTTTAACATGTTTATGTAGATTTTCATCTCTTTATGTTTGAAGGCGGGCCGTGCCCCATCGCCCTGTACTGGCCAGCCGCCACCGGTATTAACATCAGAATCAACTTTATTGGCCAGGCATTCTTCTGCATACAAGGAATTTGACCCCGGTATACAGTAGCTTGTAGTACTTACATATATCACTCATAAACAAAAAAGAAAAACAAAGGAAATAAATCAACATAATCACAAAAATTGTATAATGAAAGTGAACAGTAAATATTATTTATGAGTAATTGCACTGATTTGTAGAAATGGAAGACAAACTGAGATGACCTGCACAAATCTGTAAACTTCAAAATGGTTGACAACGTTCAGGGCTGGGGGTTTTTTTTGACCCCCCCCCTTTCTCCCCAATTTATGCGGCCAATTACCCCACTCTTCCGAGCCGTCCCGGTCATTGCTCCACACCTCTGCCGATCTGGGGAGGGCTGCAGACTACCACATGCCTCCTCCGATACATGTGGAGTCGCCAGCCGCTTCTTTTCACCTGACAGTGAGGAGTTTCACCAGGGTGATGTAGCACATGGGAGGATCACGCCATTCCCCCCAGCCCCCCCCCCCGAACAAGTGCCCCAACCGACCAGAGGAGGCGCTAGTGCAGTGACCAGGACACATACCCACATCCAGCCTCCCACCCGCAGACACAGTTGGCTGTGTCTGCGGGTGGGAAGCCTGACCAAGCCAGAGGTAAGAGGGATTCGAACCGGCGATCCCTGTGTTGGTAGGCAACGGAATAGACCGCCACGCCACCTGGATGCTCAGGGCTGTTTTTGATGTAGTAGTGGGGGAAGACTTGTCAATCAATGAAAGGAAAATGTGGCATGATGCCTTGAGCCAACCTGAAAAAAACACAGCAAAACTACAAGTAAGAAAAAAGAGTGTGACTTGGAAGCCATATATGACCCAAGTACTCATGTCATTCACAGTACTCAATTTCACATTTAGCCAGTATCTTAGAAAACACACAGTGACAAAAGCATAATGAATTGTACTGGCTGCAAAGCATGCATGCAAGCATCCGCTGCAGCTAAACACTTCAGTTCAGCTACACAACTGCAAAAGTGCATGAATGTAAGAACAGTGGCATACCGTTGTAGACTCTACATTTGAAAAGGTTTGTAAAAATGAACAATAAATATCAATGCAAACTAGAGGTCTACAAATGAACAATAAATATAATTCTAATGTATAGATTTGTAAAATCCATTACTAAACACGGGTGGCACATTGGCGCAGTAGGTTAGTGTGGTCGCCTCACAGCAAGAAGGTCCTGGGTTCGAGCTCTGGGGTAGTCCAACCTTGGGGGTCGTCCCGGGTCGTCCTCTGTGTGGAGTTTGCACGTTCTCCCCGTGTCTGCGTGGGTTTCCTCCGGGTGCTCCGGTTTCCTCCCACAGTCCAAAGACATGTAGGTCCAGAGAATCGGCTATACTAAATTGTCCCTAGGTGTTATTGTGTGTGTGTGTGTGTGTGTGTGTGTGTGTGTGTGTGTGTGTGTGTGGGCCCTGTGATGGACTGGCGGCCTGTCCAGGGTGTCTCCACGCCTGCTGCCCAGTGACTGCTGGGATAGGCTCCAGCATCCCATGACCCTGGTTGGGGTAAGCGGCTTCGATAATGGATGGATGGATTGATGGATGTGTGCACAACAAGGTATGTCACAAGTATACAGAGTGTTGTGATGGCTGAATAATTCGTAACCAGTAAAGTAGTTGCATATGTATTTACAGCTACATTTGTATTGCACATTGGAGATATGTAAGTGAGAGAAGACAGTCTGTCTCCCAGCACTGGGCTACAAGTCTTTACTCACAAGTGTACATTATATTCTACATCTGAGGTATCTAAGTGATAGATAGTGGGGTGGGGAGGTTACTGACGGTCTGTTTCCCTGGACTGGGACACGTATCTGTGATAAATAATACTACGTAGGGGAGTGGGGGCTATGTACAAAGTATCATGTTTACATAATAAGTGTCCATTATTGCGCCGTGCTATTAAGTGTTCATGAGAGAGCTGGTCTGTGGGAAAAAACTGTTCCCGTGTCTGTTGGTTTTGGTGCACAATGCTCTGTAGCACTTGCCAGAGGGTAGGAGTTCAAACACACTGTGTTCTGGGTGTGTGGGGGGGCTGTGCTGATTCTGCCCGCCTGTTTCTGGTCTCTAGAGGTGTACAAGTCCTGCAGGGTGGGCAGGGGAACACCAATGATACGGTATACAGTATTAATTTAGTGCCAGTTTCTCCCAGACATTAAGTCTATCGTTCTGCTCTGAACTGACTTTGTTGTGAAGAGTCTCCATGTAAAATTCAATTTAATCCAGAACGAGTCTTAACATATCTCTTGGAAACCCACTTACAGTGGTGTGAAAAAATATTTGCCCCCTTCCTGATTTCCTCTGTTTTTGCTTCTTCTTCTTTTTTTCCCCCATTCCATTATCCAAACCACTTATCCTGCTCTCAGGGTTGTGGGGATGCTGGAGCCTATCCCAGCAGTCATTGGGCGGCAGGCGGGGAGACTTTTGCATATTTGTCACACTTAATTGTTTCAGCTCTTCGTACAAAATGTAATATAAGACGAATAGAACCCAAGTAAACAAAAAAAATCGGTTTTTAAATGATAGTTTTATTTATTCAAACAAAAACGTTATCCAACACCAGCTGACCCTGTGTGAAAGAGTAAGTGTCCACTAAGTTACTTAATCAGTCGGTTAACCAATGTAATGGATCATTGGATTAAGTAAGAGCTGACACACCCAGACTTGATCACTGCCAGTCCTGTTGAATCTAAACATGACTCGTAAATCCTTACCATCAATGTGAAGTAGGCTACAAGGTCTCAACCAGCAGCACATTATGCTGCCATCAAAAGAAATTCCGGAAGAGATGAGAATAAAGGTTGTTGAGATATATCAGTCTAGAAAGGGTCACAAAGCCATTTCTAAGGCTCTGGGACTCCAGCAAACCACAGTGAGAGCTATTGTCTCCAAATGGAGAAAACATAGAACAGTGGTGAATCTTCCCAGGAGTAGCCGGCCTACCAAAATTCCTCCAAGGGTGCAGCAACAAGTCATTCAGGGAGTCACAAAAATCCCAGGACAACATCCAAAGAACTGCTGACCTCTCTAGCCTGAGCTAAGGTCATCGTTCATGATTCGACAATAAGAAAGAGACCGGACAAAACTGGAATTCATGGGAGAGTTGCACGGCACAAACCACTGCTAACTAAGAGAATCATTAGTGCTCATCTCACATTTGAAAAAAAAAGCACATTTGGGACAGTGCCTCGTGTGATAATGTTCTGTGGACAGACGAGTCAAAAGTGGAACTTTTTGGAAGACACGGGTCCCGTTATGTCTGGCATAAAGCAAACGCAGCATTTCACAATGAGAACATCACACCAACAATCAAACCTGGTGGTGGTAGTGTGATGGTGAGGGGATGCTTTCCTGCCTCAGGGTCTGGAAGACTTGCCATCATTGAAGGAACCATGAACTCTGCTCTCTACCAGAACATTCTGGAGAACATCTAGTCATCAGTCTGTGATCTGAAGCTAAAGCATAATTGGGTTATGCAGCAGGACAATGATCCAAAGCACAAGACTAAGTCCACCTCAGGTTCAGTCAAATGAAACAAAATGAAGGTTTTGGAGTGGCCTAGTCAAAGTCCTGACTTGAACCCCATCCAGATGCTGTGGCAGGACCTTAAACCAGCATTTCATACTCAAAAATCCCCCAATGTTGCTAAATTACAGCAATTCTGCACAGAAGAGTGGGCCGATGTGAAAGACTGATCTCCAATTATAGGAAGTGTTTGGTTGCAGGTGTTGCTAAAGGTGGCACAACCCGTTATTAAGTTCAGGGGGGCAATTACTTTTTCACTTGGGTGTTGGATAACTTTTTCCTTCAATAAATATAATTATTATTTAAAAACTGTTTCGTGTTTACTCAGGTTTTCCATGTCTTATTACATGTTGTATGAAGATCTGAAACCATTCACTGTGACAAATGTGCAAAAACAGGAGAAATCAGGGAGGGGGCAGATATTTTTTTCGTGGCACTGTATGCAGTATTGGCCCTGTGATGGTCTGGTGGCCTGTCCAGGGTGTCTCCCCGCCTGCCTCCCAATGACTGCTGGGACAGGCTCCAGCATCCCCGCGACCCTGAGAGCAGGATAAGTCGTTTGGATAATGGATGGATGAACATAATGGAATGGGATGTATGCAGTATCAACATGGAGCGCATCACCGATCTTTCCTTGAGATATTCTCTTTAAGGAAGTCCAAAAGCAAAGTAATTTGCACTGTAATCAATAGGACTCCTCAATCACTCTGTTTTCATTTGTTTGGAAGTGAATAAAGATATGGTGGCTATGTTTTAAGTCATAACATAGAGTATTTTCATCGTTGAATCATGAATTAGCTGAAAAATAAAGGCCTTCCATTTTTCTTTCTTTCTTTTTCTTTCTTTCTTTCTTCCGGTGATATCAGAAGAGCTGCCTTAGTTTTTGCTTTCCTATACCAGATTAATCAATTGACTTTGCGAACGAGACACTTTTTTTTTATAGCAGTGGAGTCCAGAGCTGATGCATTGTGCTAAGGCGTGGTGCTAGAACCAAGTCTCATATCTGTGTGGGTTTTCCTACAAGCTGAAGGTGTGTTTGGGTTTGGGTTTTTTTTGTGGTTTTTTTACATCCCTTGGCCTGCCTGTTGTTGTTTGACCCCATTGATGGCGGTGATTGTTTGGAGGATGGAGGAGCCATCCTCTGCTCGGTAGCTGCCGGCGGTGACCTCGTTCTCAGTAATGAAGTGCAGGATTAATTATCTTCCTTCCCTCTGGAAGTGTACTGGGTTGTGTTTTGGAGATCAAAGGTATAGACTGACTGTTTGTCTGGTCCCTTCCTCTGTTTTCTATGCTGGTGTCTCTTTTTGCAGATTCTCTTCCTTGTAGCCTTGGATAAGGTGTGTGTTTTGTTCTCTATTGTATGTCAGTACACATTATTTACTTTATGCTGCTATGTGTAACTTCTATCAGATGAGTCTGATTGAATTCAGTGAGAAGCTGTGCCAAACCACATTACTTAACAAATACTAGTCTGGCATTTTTCTATTATCTACTAATCTATATTCTACTATTTTCTGTCCTGTCTTCTATTTCCTACTGTCTACTAAACTATCTTCCGCTGTCTTCTGGTCTATCTTCTTTTATCTCCTATCATCTTCCACTATCTTCTCATCTGTCTTCTATCCATATATTCATTATCTGAACAGCTTATCCTGCTCTCAGGGTGATGGGGATGCCGGAGCCTATCCCAGCAGTCACTGGGCGGCAGGCGGGGAGACACCCTGGAGAGGTCACCAGGCCATCACAGGGCCCACACACACATACACACACATTCATATTTAGGGACAATTTAGTGCGGCTGATTCACCTGACCTACATGTCTTTGGACTGTGGGAGGAAACCGCAGCATCCAGAGGAAACCCACACAGACACGGGGACAACATGCAAACTCCACACAGAGCACGACCCCCAAGGTTGGACTACCCCGTGGCTCAAACCCAGGACTTTCTCGCTGTGAAGCGACTGTGCTAACCACTGTGCCACCCCATGTCTTCTACTATCTACTAATATATTGTACTTCTATCTTCTGTATTATTCTACTATCTTTTATTCAAACTTATATTTTCTCCAACGTCCTTTTGTCTTGAAGTAAAAAAGAAAGTGTATTTTTAAGGTTTATTTCTCCATCACTTCGCTCTCCAACAAGATTATTCCAGAATTAAAGGAATGGTTATTACATCTATTGTCGGCTAACGCCAGTTCTGACCTTTGACCTCGTCACCACCGGTTGCATGTAATGTTGGTTAACAAAGAGTAATTTAATCGCACACCGCCGACCCCCTCCTCGGCAGCTACTCCAGATGAAAGCGACAGCGGACCGATTAGAACATAAAACCTGGACTCTGGGTTTGATTTAGCGGGAGACTGCATTTGCTGGCTGGTGAGATTTACGAGATGCTCTTATGTCAGAAGTTCGTCTCCTTCCAGAGAGTTGGAGTGGAACAAAGCCCGTTAATATCTGCATGTTTTCAAGGGGGTTAAGTGTTTTCCTCTCTCGAAGCTGAAGCCTGTAAATGCACCACAGAGCCATTTTAATTGGACAGCTTTGCAGGATGTGTGGGTCAGTGCCAGGTCAGGATCCCCAATTAAAACTCTTCTCACCTCGTCGATTTAGGACGGGGACAAATGACCTCTCTATCTGGAGGTCATTTGCCGTGTGCGTGATGTGCTCAGTTGGCACAATGAAAGAGAAGCAGGGGACTTTTCCATCCACACAGCAGATTAAACAGGAGGTCAACGTGGATGGGACTAAAACATTTTCCACACCTGTTTTTATCAAGAAATTGGTTTGGCATGTATTTCTTTTTAGGACGACGGTAAAGCTTCTGTCAAGGCCACTAAAGCGTCTTCCCTTTTCAAAGGGTCAGATCGGTGGTTTTCCGTGTTTTAGCACATTTGCTACAAAATGCATGTCCTTTATATTATTCACCTCCATTCTCCAAAAGCAAACTACATTTTGAAATAATTACCGGACTTCCCTGTCATCTTTAGTTTGACTCCTGTGGCCCACAGGAAGAAGGTCCTGGGTTCAAACCCCAGGCCGTCCCTTTCTGTGTGGAGTTTGCATGTTCTCCCCGTGTCTGAGTGGGTTTCCTCCGGGTGCTCCGGTTTGAACCCCCGTGTTACCTCCGGCTTGGCCGGGCGTCCCTACAGACACAGTTGGCCGTGTCTGTGGGTGAGAAGCCAGATGAGGGTATGTGTCCTGGTCGCTGCACTAGCGCCTCTTCTGGTCGGTCAGGGCGCCTGTTCGGGAAGGGGGGGGGGAAGCGTGATCCTCCCATGCACTACGTCCCCCTGGTGAAACTCCTCACAGTCGAGGGAAAAGAAGCGGCTGGTGACTCCACATGTATGGGAGGAGGCATGTAGTAGTCTGCAGCCCTCCCCGGATCAGCAGAGGGGGTGGGGCAGCAACCGCGATGGCTCGGAGGCGTGGGGTAATTGGCCGGATACAATTTGGGAGAAAAAGGGGGAAAAAAATCCAAAGGAAAAAAAAAAGACATGCATGTTAGGGTTAATACTCCTGTCTGTGCCCCTGAGCAAGGCAGTGGAAAGAAGGACTGCAGCTGGTCCCTGGGCGCTGCGGCCGCCCACCACTCCTACACAATAGGATGGGTTAATATCGTTGTAAAATGAGGTGGCGTTCTTCTTTATAAACTCTCCTCAGAATTCTCTGGCGAACATTCATGTCGCCAGAGAATTCTGGTCAGAACTGCCGGTCTGCATGGGCTAGCAGTTAGCTTAGCCTGCCCCGCTCCCGCGTCCTGTCAGCCCACCCTCTGTGTTTCCTCCTCGGGTGCAGCCCCAGGCAGGGCCGTGGTCCCCGGGCCCACAGGACCCAGCAGACCAGGCTCTCCCAGCCGATCCAGCGCCAGCTCTCCCAGCCATCAAAGCAAGACACAAACTTAGATGCAGATGTGGACCGAGACACTGCATGGACGGTATTTTGTAGCAGATGGGCTAAAACATGCAAAAACACCAGTACGGCCCTTTAAGATACGCCCCGGGTCAGTGCACAACACCTCTAAACTACAGTATTCTCCATTTACCTCAAATCCTCGTTTCACTTTTCAAAGGTTAAATAGAGGAGGTAGTGCACATCACATCACACACACACACACACACACACACACACACACACACACACACACCCTCCAACTCTCGGCCCTTTTCATGGACTCACCCTTCGTCTTCCTAACCAAACACGTCTTGTTCTTTCTCACCATTTGGTTTTTTTTTTTCTATTTTTGTTTTTAACCAAAACAATCCTCCCAGCCTGTTTCCTCTCCTCCATTTATTACCGGCGCCTCTGATCACACCATCCACTGCTGTCACGCTGAACCTCTCTACTGGTCTCAGTAACGCCGTAGTTTTATAATAATAAATATGTCATTACTTTAGATAAATTAAATCATTGACCCTATTGTGATCCTCATGACCTCCCGTTAGTTTGTCACTGACTGAACCGGTCTGTGGTGCGCACGCACACACACACGCACACACACACACACACACACACACACACACTTGGTGTGTGTGTGTGTGTGTGTGTGTGTGTGTGTGTGTGTGTGTGTGTGTGTGTGTCTTTTCAAGTGGTGGTCTGAGCGGTCCGGCTGGTCTAATGGAGATAAATGGAAGGGGCCTGTCCCAGATGAAGTGCTCAGGAGTGGGCAGCGTATAAAACAACAGTCATTGCTGTGATATGTGTGTGGATGCAGAGGGCCGGGGCTTAGCGCTGTATAAACTATTTATTATTAATGATGAAGACTGGAGGGGAAGAGAGAGCTGCTGAGAGCGGCAGCATGTGGGCCTGCCAACAGCAGAAACCACGAACAGAGCTCCTCTGTGTGCAAGCCAGCCACCAGAGAGAGAGAGATGTAGGCCAGTGTTCATTCATAAAGAAGACGAGGAAGACGGACAGAAAATGGAAGAAATAAAACACAGGGAGAGACTGAAGTGGAAATGGAGAGAGATGATACGTCTATTATTATTATATTACTATATTATATAATAATAATAATATTACCAAAGTCACCCCTTTAAATGAACATGTCCACAAAAGAGTTCAACTTCCATCACAGAACCCCAGATCAGTTTAGAGAGAGACGGGGGTGGGGGGTGAGTGGAAGAGAGAAAGTAAATAGGAGGCAGTGAGGGTGCACAGAAAGAGAGGGAGAGAGGAAGAAAGGAACTGGGAAGAGGTAACAGGAAGATGCACAGACTGGGATGGAGAGAGAGAGAGAGAGAGGGTTATACTTGTATGTTTACAGAGAGGGGGATGAGTGAAAGAGAGAAAGTAAATAGGAGGCAGTAAGGGTGCACAGAAAGAGGGAGCAAGGAAAGAGGAAGAGAAACTGGGAAGAGGTAAGAGGAAGATATGCAGACTAGATGGAGAGAGGGGGTTATACTTGACTGTTTAGAGAGAGAGGGAGAGAGGAAAACAGAAAGGAAGACGTCAGTTTATATTTGTGTTGACAGAGGAGGGAGATGAGAGAAGGAGGTTGAGTTTGTTTCTTTACAAAGCGAGAAAAGAGACTAACTGTTTATTCGTTTACAGAGAGGAAGAGAAACACGGGTGCAGAAAGAAGTGAGAGAGATAAAGGAAGAGAGAGAATGTGTTCATTTATTAGCAGAAAATATAAACTAAAGTCGTCTCTGGCAGATTTAGGTGGAAATTGGGTTTTTGTTTGTTGGACTTCGGTTCTTATTAAATAGTTTTTCTGTTAGTTTTTTTCCTCCATTATTTCCTTTTAAAATTTGATTATTTTTGCTCTTTTCTAAACGTTTCCATGCAAATTGCACCAATTTTTGAGTTTTGTGCTCGTTCATTTCCCCCTTTTAAAATCACCAAATAAAGCCTTAAATCCATCCATCCATTAACCGAGCCGCTTGTCCCAGTCGGGGTGGCGGGATGCTGGAGCCTATCCCAGCAGTCCCTGGGCAGCAGGCCGGGAGACACCCTGGACAGGCCGCCAAATTTAATTCTTAGTTAAGTTTTAATCATTAAATAGTTAATTTAAATTCAACATTTTTGATTTAATTTAATTTTTTAATTTTTAATTCTCTTCTTTTTCCTTTTAATTCTTAAACTAATTTAAATTCGTAAAGCCTTACATTTCTTGTAAATGTTTTCTGGACGGTGTTATTTCCTTGAAACCTGGCGGACGGGTTTTTGAAAAAGGGTCTGTGTTGTGTTTGGACGGTGTGAGACACCGTGAAGACGAATGGGCTCCGGAGGGCTTTCAGATGAAGGCCACTGCATCACAGGTGAGGAGAGATCCGTCACACCGAACCAGCAAGTCCAACTTTGGTTTAGAAGCCACAGTGGCACGAAAGTCATCCGTCACTTCCTAGACAGTTACCTCATCTCCAGCGGTGGGAAAAGTATTCAACTCCTTTACTCGAGTGGAAGTAGTAGTACAACACTAAAAATATGCTGTTAATCGTAAAGTCCTGTTTTCAAAGTTTCACTTAAGTAAAAGTGTTCAAATGTAGTAAGTATCCATAGTAAAAGTACTCATTCCGAAAACGTCCCTTTCAGTGTTAAAACTGAATTAAAATTAAACCTTGTTCTGCAAAGTAAGTCATAAGTACAGCCGTCAGATAAATGGAGTAGATTAAAAAGTACAATATTCCTCTGTGAAATGTAGTTGAGTATGAGTATAAAGTCTCAACAAATGGCAATGCTCAAATAAAGTGCTAGTACTTCAAAACTGTACTTAAGTACAGTGCTTGAGTAAATGTACTTTGTTACTTTCCATCTATGAATTTGAAAGTATTTGAAAGCCACTTTATGACAGGGACAAGTCGTATATACGACGTATAAAGTATCCCACCAGCTTTTTGGTCATGGCAGTAATGGACTTTACATTTAGTATTAAATTGTCTAATTCACAGTAGTGGGCCATCGGGGCCTTCTCTGCTGGCCCTGTCAAAATCAAAATTATAATTTGTTTTTCATCGATAAATTGGAAGTGTGCCTGAAATGTCTCTGAATTCAGTTACTTGTTTACTCGTGGGGCTGAGCAGGGATTTCCTACATCATCTAAACGCATCACAGCTCCTTGGATCAGCTCTGGTTTGTATTGCGAGCCTTTCCTTGAAGCCCGAAGCTGCAAACTGATTCCAACTTTGAATGACCGTATCATCAGCCAATCAGATTTTGATGTGTAGTGACAGAACGCTCCCTGCGATGTGTCCGTGCTAGCCCCCGGTGTCGTCATCAACATTGGGCTTGAACCTTAAGCAGGTTATGAGCAAACTAAGCTACATGCTGATGGAAGACACAATGGCCGCCACATTCATGGCTGCTGACAATCTTGTTGCCAATCTACTTCATGTTTTTTGTGAATCTGGGGGGGATTGTCCGCATTTTTTACATGTCCTCCCAAACAGACTTAATTACCAGATGAATTTTGCAAGAGAAGGCTGCAACGAGTCTCTCAAGTGAGGTGGAACTTGCACTCCAGGTTGGTGTGCACATTGTTCTTATTGAACTGAAGGCGGTGCACTGATAATATTGTGGCTATACTTTATTGAACTTGGTGAAGTTGTGTGAGTGACGGGTGAACACTACATCGACTGTGGGAACTTGTTTGTTGTTTTTGTGCCATGTGGTGCGTGTGTGCATCTGGTTGCTTGGTGACATAAAGGAAGATGTGATGGTGATGCTGCAGTAGCTGCTATAGTGCACAGTGGTGTGTGTTGTGGTTGTTGAAGATAAGCTGTCTTTTTGGTGTTGATGCAGTAGTGCGTGATAGTGTGTTTTGCATGTGGCTGTATTGGCAACCATATGAGAAATTTGTGCGCGCGTGTGTGTGTGTGTGTGGGGGGGGGGGTTCTTTACTGAAGGCCCTGACTGAAACCCATGGTACACTACTGCTAATTCATAATGAATTCTTACAACAAACCCAGGAGGACATTTCATATATCTGTGTGTCACTATTCATTCGTGTGATTCACAATGCTGGAGTCTCATGTGTGACTATGAATTGATGGCCAGACACTGTTTCCAGTTTCCTTGTGTGTCAGCCTGGTCTTTGTCCACAGCTGCTGCCGATATGGTCGAGCAAATAAACATTCATGTGCAAATATACTTGAAGATATTTTCATGTAAATGAGTTTAAGTATGAATCCAAATACAAATATGGACATAAATAGATATTGCCATTCAGATGTGCAGCACCAGGCGGCCTGCAAGCCATCTGTTGGTCTGTTAAACTTCTAAAGCCTTGTTATGGTGTGTTTTGACTTATCTCGCTTACTTTTCATAGGATTTCTGTTCCAGTTGTGGTGTTTATAAATTGTCGTGTGTCTTACTAGTGCATCACTGAGGCCTCAATGTTATCCAGGCTGGTCTTTACCAAAAACAACTTTGGTCAACTTCAGTCTCTTATCTAATGAAATTCATTTCCAATCAGAAATAAGCTTTCCCTTGTCTTGCTGCGGACCACCTGGAACTCCCTCAAAGACCGGCCGGTGGTCCTCAGACCCCATGTTGGGGATAAAAAGAAACGTACTCTGTAGGATCTCTTGTCCTGACAGCTCGCTCCTTGACATGAAGCTGAAGAAATGCTAACAATGCCTCCAAACCGCTTCTCAGGGTGTGCAACAGGGGCATTCAGCTGTCCATCATGTACAGCGGCCGACACGGATGCCAAAGGCGATCAGCTCTCTGCTGGTATTCAGCCTCGCAGTCCAGCCGGCTCTGTATTTACTAAGGGGTCCATTGAGTTTGACCGGGGCAAACTTCCAACGAAGCAGCTTTAACGCAGTGACACAAGAGGTCGGCGTCAGACAACTGAGAAGAGACGCGATCTGTAAAGAGTGTCTAAACCTGAAGTTGTCTCACTATAGACAATGTTCACTTTAACAAGTGCTATGAAGCCTTATGAGTCCCACGGTCTTGTTTTTCTTAAAACAACCATCAGTAAGTTGGCCACCATGTCGCTTGATCTTGAAATAAGATGACTTCTACCATCAAGATATATCACAAAAGTTTTGGTCATGCTTCAAATTACAGGCCATTCATTGCTCAGAAATAACCAAGTGTTATATGAGTAAAATAGATGTAACCGTACTATCATGAGTGGTAAATATGGCTGAAGTATAGATTTTTCTATATCTTGAGTTTGGCTCCTTGTCATAATGTGATGTTAAATATGATCTACATCAAACACTGGATGGCATAAATTCACACATCACACTGAACCAAACAAGTATTGAATTCTTCATGTCACTGGGATAAATAGTAATTATGTGTTAAACTTGTTAAACTTCAATACTGAATGTCCTGCTGGGTAACATAACCATAGTAAAGATAGCACCACATACATTATTCACCTGATCCATCCATCCATTACCCACATATCCAAATTCAGGTCGCGGGATGCTGGAGCCTATCCCAGCAGTCATTGAGCGGCAGGCGGGGAGACACCCTGGACAGGCTGCCAGTCCATCACAGGGCCGGCACATTCACACCTAGGGACAATTTTAGTACGGCCGATTCACCTGACCTACATGTCTTTGGAATGTGGGAGGAAACCGGAGCGCCCGGAGGAAACCCACACAGACACGGAGAAAACATGCAAACTCCACACAGAGTATGACCTGGGACGACCCACAAGGTTGGACTACTCCAGGGTTCAAACCCAGGACCTTGCTGTGAGGCGACTGCACTAACCACTGCGCCACTATGCCGCTCTATTCACCTTATATTCAAGTAAATTACCATATTTCCCAGACTGCAAGTCGCACCAGAGAACAAGTCACACTCAGCAAAAAACGCGTTGTTGCGAGGGAAAAAACATATGTAAGTCGCCTCGGTGTATAAGTCGCATTTATAAAGCGGTACAGCGTTTTCAGATGAGTCACGTGATTAAATAGTGCCATCTGGTGGCCTTACTTGAAATGCAGTGTGTTCGTCTGACAAAATTACAACCTGTCAGTCGCTTTGGGATGTAAGTCGCAGGACCAGCCACGCGAGTAAGAAACAGAGACTTGTAGTCCGGGAAATACGGTACTTATCCAATTATTGAATGATTTCTGTGTGATGAAGTGTAGTTTCAAGTGTTACCATTTTTTGTTTCCGTTTTTTTTTAATTTAAATCAGAGGTGTCCTCTCTGTTTTTATCGGTGGTGTTTTGTTAAAACATTTTTTTTAAAAAGAAAATGAAACAGAAAAGAAATGTCCTGATTCGTTTTGGACTGGCGCTGGTCCATTTGGTGTGAAAGGTAAAGATGGTGGATTGTGGAATATGACCACTCAGCTAGCAGCAAAAAACCTCGTTAATTAATCTTGAAACAAAACATTGTATTTTTGCGTTGCATTCACGGCGTGAATCAGTGTGAGCGGTCTTCTGTGTGTCTGTGAAACGCCGCTGAAACTTGAGGGGGAAATGTCCGCCGGTCGGTGACGTCACCGGCGATAATCCATGAATCACCGTCGTCGGTGGCATTCACTGCAGCAGCTGTATGTTGCCTTGCTCCTGATCCGATGTAGTCTATTTCGATGTCGCCAGCTCAAGGTAGCAGCAAACCAGGAAGTGTTGAATAGTGTTCCTTTTTACGGATTGTCCACCAGTGACGTCACAAGAGGACAAATTTTCGGCAACGTTTCAGAGACACACAGAACAGAAGACTGTTCCATATTATGGCTGCTAATGAATGGAAAGTTATCCCTACCACATATATAGAGAGATAATGCAGAAAATCCCGGGTTTTTTTCTCTTAAAGTCTGCGGAGTGACCACCTGATACGTCCTCGGTTTCTTGGGCAGATCAAGAACCCATCTCGGTATGTGAAGCATTCTTGGCTACACACCAACTTGTACAGTTGAGATGCAACAGGTGACGTTTCACAAGGACATAAGTACAGACAAGTAGACTTACTGAGAAACACCCCTGAAGACTAAGAGATTCTCCAGTTGTTCTCACTCAGGTCCTCAGGGACCCACCATTGTGCTGGTTTTCCATTCTGCCTAGAGGGTAATTGCATTCACCTGTTGTTGCAGGTCTAAACATGTCCCTGGTTAGACATCCGCAACACCTGACACAACAGGTGACTGTAATGGATTACCTGGCAGGATAGAAACCAATCTGTCCATCCCTGAGGACCTGAGTGAGAACCGCTGGTTTAGAGTCAACACTATGTGTGTAGAAAAACCAAAGTAAACGATGCCAACTTATTGTAAAGGGAAGACTGGACAGGGTGCCGGGCTTGCCTTGTCTTTAGAAATGTTGTATTTGATAAATCATGCACTGCAACCAGAACACACCTCTTGCCCGGTGTCTTTCTTTCAGAGCATCGGGGCCATACACTCAAAGCAACCCGTCCCCCCGACACGCGTGTGGCGGCCATCATAAGACAGCTGCCCTCTGGCATGAATTAGAAGAGGTGTCATGTGTGTAAAGAGTTATCGGGTTGTGTGTCCACGCTGGTTTGCATTAGTGGGATGTGCTGCTGCTACAGGCACTTGGTGTTATTCAAGCTAATACGAGGTGCTATCAGGTTTCCCTCTGCTGAGACACAGACACACACATACACACACATACACACATATTTTCTGGATACACATGCACTAGCAAACCTGCTTTTCATCTAGGAACTACATCTACACCAACATGATAATTGAACATTTAACCGCAATAAAAGATGTGCTTGTGCTGTACAAATGTGTATTTACTGTGGCATTATATTGTTCTTTTCCCACAATGCACAAGATGTTAGTACAAAGATATTTTAACAATACCAAAGAACTGGACCCTAGAACTGGACCTAGTGGCAGCACAGTGGCGTAGCATGGTCGCCTCACAGCAAGAAGATCCTGGGTTCAAACCCCAGGGTAGTCCAACCTTGAGGGTTGTCCCGGGTCGTCCTCTGTGTGGAGTTTGCTTGTTCTCTCCGTGTCTGTGTGGGTTTCCTCCGGGTGCTCCGGTTTCCTCCCACAGTCCAAAGACATGTAGGTCAGGTGTGTGTCGGCCCTGTGATGGCCTGGCAGCCTGTCCAGGGTGTCTCCCTGCCTGCCACCCAATGACTGCTGGGATAGGCTCCAGCATCCCCGCGACCCTGAGAGCAGGGTTAGCAATTTGAATAATGGATGGATAGACCCTAGCACTATGATGAGGAAATCGAGCCATTTCCCAACAAGGCAACACAACCAATATTTTGACCAACTGTAGAAAGTCACTAATTGAGGAGTGACACGCAAAAAAAAATTTCAACTTGTTCAGCAAACAAAGATGCTCACTGTTAAGGCCAAAGCCAATGCAGTGCTTCTTTAAGATGGCAGATGTTTTCTCTTGGCCTCTGTGGATGAGAACAACAGATAAATGTTTAATATTAGTAATGTAGGCAGGCACACACACAGCAATAGAAACGTAAACATGCATGCAATAGCTATACATCTATACACTCATGCTTACACATGTGCATACAGAATCCTCTCACTTTTTCACTGGCACAACTGTACACCAGGTCTGACTGTGTGTTTGAGCCTGCATGCATGCATGCATGTGCGTGTGCTTGTGTGTGTCTGTATGTTGATAAATGACTTTGTATGGCCGAAGGTCTGGGCTTTTTTACTTAAACACTTTTTATAGGTATAGAGTTGTGCGAGGGAGGCTTCACCCAGCAGACATTTACAGATGGAGGTCTTTGGAGAGCCCATTAGCGTGCGGTTATTAATTACAGGCTAAGATAACAGATGAGAGAGAGAAGGCCATTTACCACCCTGTCTGAGAAAAAGAGCCATGGTTAATCATAATCCCCCACCCTGCCTGACTGGGCTGAAATGCAACGCTTCGTGATGGATGGCTTGGTTAACACGGGCATTCGGTCAACTGTACTGCTGTAAACACACACTAAGGGACCTCGTAAATGGTATTTGCTGTGTTTTTCGCTGTAGCGCTGAGATGTTTTGATGAATTAGCGTGAGGTTAGAGCGAGAGGCCCAGAGAAGATGTCTGCCGAGGATGAATGTGCCGAGGGACCGAGTGGGTCCTCCATCAAGCATGTCCTCCCAATTTAAGACGCACACCTATAGAAAAATCCCACCTGATAGGACGACTTGGAACAAAGTACTGTTGTGTTTACTGTGTGTACTGTTTGGGACACAGAACTCACCGCAAGAAATTAAGCATTTTATTTCAAATTACAAAGCTGCAAATCATATCGCCGTTATGGTACGTTCACATTTACAAGTTTTTAAATGCCAGCTCTCCAACTATCGGGCACTTGATGGGCATGGCCATGAATAGATTAGGCAGAAGATTGACAAGTGCACTCGTTTCTTGCATAATGATTTCCTGCGCCTGATTGGATGAACACACTGTACGGAAACAATGTTAAATTCCACATAAATTAGCCACCAAAACTGTTTTCTGAATAAATTTAAAGTGAGAAATAAGCTGTGTAGTTGCTGAAGCATGGTTCATTTTCAATCAATAATGTCTATCTTAAACAGTTGTTTAGAATGTTTCAGTTTCATGAGGTAGCAGACACTTTCAATTTGCATAAAATTGGGCAGTAGTGTCATCTCATCATCTGCCGCTTCTCCGGGGTCGGGTCACGGTGGCAGCAAGCTAAGTAGGGCACTCCAGACGTCCCTCTCCCCAGCAACGTCCTCCAGCTCCTCCTGGGGGATCCCAAGGCGTTCCCAGGCCAGATTGGAGATGTAGTCCCTCCAGCGAGTTCTGGGTCTACCCCGGGGTCTCCTTCCAGTTGGACATGCCCAGAAAACCTCCAAAGGAAGGCGCCCAGGAGCCATCCTAATCAGATGCCCGAACCACCTCAACTGGCTTCTTTCGATGCGAAGGAGCAGCGGCTCTACTCCGAGCTCCCTCCGGATGTCCGAGCTCCTCACCCTATCTCTAAGGCTGAGCCCAGACACCCTACAGAGGAAACTCATTTCAGCCGCTTGTATCCGCGATCTCACCCTTTCAGTCACTACCCAAAGTTCATGATCATAGATGAGGGTTGGAACAAAGATTGACTGGTAAACTGAGAGCTTTGCCTTCCAGCTCAGCTCCCTCTTCACCACAACGGTCCAGTACAACGTCCGCATTACTGCTGATGCTGCACCAATCTGCCTGTCAGTCTCCCACTCCATCCTACCCTCACTCGTGAACAAGACCCCCGAGATACTTGAGTGCAACAACTCATCCCTAACCCAGAGGGAGCAATCCACCATATTCCAGTAGAGAACCATGGCGTCAGACTTGGAGGTGCTGATTCTCCTCTCGCCCATTTCACACTCAGCAGCAAACCGCCCCAGTGCATGCTGGGGGTTGCGTTCTGATGAATACAACAAAACCACATCATCTGCGAAGAGCAGAGATGCCGTTCTGAGGTTCCCAAAACAGACACACTCCTCACCTTAGCTGCAATCCTTGAGATCCTGTCCATGAAGATCACAAACGGAATCGGAGACAAGGGACAACCTTGGCGGAGTCTGACACCCATCGAAAACATGTTTGACTTGCCAAGAATGTGGACACAGCTCTCATTTTGGTTATGGAAGGATGGGATGGCTTGTAGCAACTGGCCCGGTACCCCATACTCCCGCAATACTTCTTACAGAGTGCCCCAGGTACACAGTCGTAAGCCTTCTCCAAGTCCACAAACACATGTAGACTGGCTGGCCAAACTCCGATGCCTCCCTCAGCACTTCTGCAAGAGTAAAGAGCAATGACTCTGTTAAGGCTGTTTCTGTTGAACGTCACCTTCTCTTGCTACTGTACAAAGCTATAGTTCAGCCCATATTACTTTACTGCTGCACCTGCTTCTTCACCATTTTAACAGTCACCAATAGGAACCGGCTTATCCACATCTCACACAGCGCATATAAAATATTCGGCCTTCCCACCGCTAACATAACTCAGGATCCTCCTCACCCCCTTAACCCATTCTTTACCTGCTTCCATCTGGTCTCAGGTTCACGTCCTTCACCTGGAGACGGGCTGCTTTAAAAAGAGCTTTGGTCAATCTGCCATTGAAGTTCTAAACTACCTGAACCTCTACACTCTTGTGTTAATCTATTGTTGTCTCCGTCTTCTCTATATACACTACCGTTCAAAAGTTTGGGATCACCCAAACAATTTCGTGTTTTCCATGAAAAGTCACACTTATTCACCACCATATGTTGTGAAATGAATAGAAAATAGAGTCAAGACATTGACAAGGTTAGAAATAATGATTTGTATTTGAAATAAGATTTTTTTACATCAAACTTTGCTTTCGTTAAAGAATCCTCCATTTGCAGCAATTACAGCATTGCAGACCTTTGGCATTCTAGCTGTTAATTTGTTGAGGTAATCTGGAGAAATTGCACCCCACGCTTCCAGAAGCAGCTCCCACAAGTTGGATTGGTTGGATGGGCACTTCTTTGAGCAGATTGAGTTTCTGGAGCATCACATTTGTGGGGTCAATTAAACGCTCAAAATGGCCAGAAAAAGAGAACTTTCATCTGAAACTCGACAGTCTATTCTTGTTCTTAGAAATGAAGGCTATTCCATGCGAGAAATTGCTAAGAAATTGAAGATTTCCTACACCAGTGTGTACTACTCCCTTCAGAGGACAGCACAAACAGGCTCTAACAGGTACTATTTAATGAAGATGCCAGTTGGGGACCTGTGAGGCGTCTGTTTCTCAAACTAGAGACTCTAATGTACTTATCTTCTTGCTCAGTTGTGCAACGCGGCCTCCCACTTCTTTTTCTACTCTGGTTAGAGCCTGTTTGTGCTGTCCTCTGAAGGGAGTAGTACACACCGGTGTAGGAAATCTTCAATTTCTTAGCCATTTCTCGCATGGAATAGCCTTCATTTCTAAGAACAAGAATAGACTGTCGAGTTTCAGATGAAAGTTCTCTTTTTCTGGCCATTTTGAGCGTTTAATTGACCCCACAAATGTGATGCTCCAGAAACTCAATCTGCTCAAAGAAGTGCCCATCCAACCAATCCAACTTGTGGGAGCTGCTTCTGGAAGCGTGGGGTGCAATTTCTCCAGATTACCTCAACAAATTAACAGCTAGAATGCCAAAGGTCTGCAATGCTGTAATTGCTGCAAATGGAGGATTCTTTGACGAAAGCAAAGTTTGATGTAAAAAAAATCTTATTTCAAATACAAATCATTATTTCTAACCTTGTCAATGTCTTGACTCTATTTTCTATTCATTTCACAACATATGGTGGTGAATAAGTGTGACTTTTCATGGAAAACACAAAATTGTTTGGGTGATCCCAAACTTTTGAACGGTAGTGTATGTCATGTGGTATGTAATGTATGTGTCCATGTAGTGTAATGAAAATAAATTTTCCGTTGTAGGACAATAAAGTATCTATCTAGCTACTCTAGGCACACCGTTCAAAAAAACACAATCTCATTCTCTTGGCTAAGCTGTGTTTCCGATGCTGGAAATGACGCTGCACAACACAAGCGCAGAGCATTTTATGGACAACAATACAGTAGCTAGCATGCAGCAATGCATTCTGGTATGGGTAGGCGCTGTGGGAACGACTGTGAGCAGGAAAACACTGATTTCTCCATCAATATCGAACACAGTGAGCACTTTCAATTGACTACATTAACCGTCAGTACTGATTGCACATACACAAAACTCAGTGAAACTTTCCTTTAATTAAGAGTCTGCAGTATTCAGTCCATACTCCCCAAGTGTGTAGTTAGTTATCTGTATGTCATCGTGTGGTTTTGGCCATGGCCCGTTTTCCCCCTGCCTCCCAACAGACACTCGACTCTCACAATTATTATATAGCGATTTAAAAAAAACAAAAGGCAAAAGTCATATTTAGCAAGTCTTTTTGTTGCTATCCACATTGTTCTGAATCAGTAAACCTTTCCCATCATCACCCAGAATTCTTTGCAAGTCCAAAGTGACCCATGTTGTTCTCTCACTGGAGATGATTTGGGAGATTTGAGTTTGCATGTTCTCTCCGTGTCTGCGTGGGTTTCCTCCCACAGTCCCCTTCCCTTTAACCAACAGCAAAGACAACTCCACCAACATAACCATGCTGTCAGCCTCACTGCATACCTGAAAGTTGATCCTCCATCTGCATATCACAATGCAAAAAGATGTCCGTCTTTACGGCTCATCTCAGGTTGCTTCAGATGTCTCCAAGTCTGCCAGTTGGGTTAAATAATTACCAAATACATTTGCATGTAAGAAACACCCCCCCCCCCCCAAATCAGGAGACATCTTGAAATAATAGGCACATTTGCAGGGTGTCTTCAGGTGATTTAAGGAATAAGTAAAACTCTGTAGGACTCACTTTTTCACCTTTCCACTTCCTCAGTTCTTTGTGAGTGATCTGAAATTCCACGTTTGCTCGCGCTACAAAATCATGACATTTGCCTCCCAGATGGGAGTGAATCCTCCCATCTGGAGAAAGTCTTAGGCTGTTAATTTTTAAAGACGTTTTCGTGTATGAGTTTGTTTTTGTTTTTTTACAGTGAAACGCTTAGAAAGCTCTTTTTTTAAATTGATGGCGAGGAAGGGAAAGGTGACCAGTTCAAGTCCTCCACCTCCCAATACTGTTCTTATGAACCATAACAAAGAGCAGCACGAACACATCTGAATACAAACCCAATTGTTCAGAGACGTACGACAACGTACTCACTTATTGACCTTTTACCCGTATCTATTTCATTTTATTTACGAGGGCCATATATTGTGTATTAAATCCACATGCTCCCTTCCTTCTCCCACCGAAATGCTAAGTACGTTTCTTGCGTATGAATGATAGCTTAGTTTTCCCATCTAAAAAAATTAATTTCAGGCCTTTCAAGACATAATAAAGATGCTTTAGAGCCTCCAGTAATTCGCTGCAGGTGTCACGCAGGTTCCCTGCAGGCAGCTAAATCTTCAGCTTAACTCCCGTTCAAGAGCCGAAAAATGTTGTTTACCCCCAGCCGCAAAATTGGCAGAAGCTGTAGATAATACGTGTTCTGCAAAAGTTAAACTAATGGTCAGCGTGAAAGTTACTGTTAAAACAACAGTTCAGTTGAAGAAGAAGAAGAAGACACTTTATTTGTCGTTGTACATACATACAACGAAATTTGTGTCCTGCGTTTCTCCCATCCTATTGTATAGGAGCAGTGGGCAGCTGCAGCGCCCGGGGACCAACTCCACTTCTTCTTTCCATTGCCTCTCTCGGGGGGTACAGACAGGAGGGCCCTGACACACCGGGGCCAATGTCGGTCCGTCGGTAAGCATCTGTGACCCTAGTTTTTGTGTCGTGTCCCGCACCGTTGGCACTAGTCGGACCCCTATCGGCAGTTTTTCAGATCGGCGGAGCCCGTCGGTGAGAGAGATCACTCTGACTGGCTGTTCAGCTTAGCGAATCAGTGCAGAACGTACATGCTAGTTGGCCATTGTCAGCTGTAGTCTTTGCGGTGTGTTCAAGTGCTACTTTTTGGCCCAGATGGCAGGCGATGTGAGGCGACACAGCTGTCAGCCTTCATCCCCATTAGTCAGTTTGGTGTTTCTGGACCCTAACCTGGTGGGAGGAAACCGGAGCACCCGGCGAAAACCCACCGCAGACACGGGGAGAACATGCAAACTCCACACACAGGACGACCTGGGATGACCCCCAAGGTTGGATTACCCTGGGGTTCGAACCCAAGACCTTTTTGCTGTGAGGTGACAGCGCTAACCACTGGGCCACCATGCCGCCCAAATATTTGATGGTGGGAGGAAACCGGAGCACCTGGAGGAAACCCACACAGACACAGGGAGGACATACAAATTCCACACAGAAAGGCCCTGGAATGACCTGGGGTTCGAGCCCAGGACCTTCTTGCAGTGAGGCAGCAGTGCTAACCACTAGACCACCGTGCTTCATTTCATCATTCTGAGAAATAATTTCCATGTTAATTGTTTTTCAGCGACACACGCTGCTTCCCATATGCATTTCCATGTAATCTCATGTGGGAGCTCGTGAACACCTCACTCGTGTTGATTATCAAACTTTGTATTTTGGTCCTGGGTGCTAGCATAGCACTGACGTGACCAACAAATCAGCACAACTAGATAGCACAGTACCGTAGTGCAGATGGTTTGGCAGCAGAATGTCAGTCTTATTAAAAGCCTTAGGCGGAAAAGTGGTTTTGGTTCAATAGTTTAGAACAAACCACAGCGGCAGTTATCGTGGATTTGAAATAGCTACAGAATAGTTTCATAATGTGTTACATCAGCCACGCTGGTTCCCGTTGCTGCAACAAGAGCCTGTGTACTGTGGTTAGTCGTTTCAGTTTCAAACAATGTTCATTAAGTTTCTCCATCTGTTCGGCGGTCAGCCGTTAGAAGGCTGTGGTCAGACTGGCCAGCTCCCAGCGGCCGACGGCTGAAGACTGAGGTTTTACTGGGCAGCTCCCGGTAGCCAAAAGTATAGGACCGTGGTTGTACTGGGGAGCTCCCACATAGGATCACATGGAATGCAGTGTGTGTCGCTGAAAAACAGTTAACACGCAAAATATTCCCCAGAATAAAGATGTAAAAAAAGACCGTCAGATTTTGGTACATCGCCGTATCCTGTTTTGGTTTCTCGCTGTGTGAACAGTCGGTAAAGGAATGAGGACTCACCACAGCAGCTGTCAGTGTTAACTCTACTTTCTGTGTGTGTGTGTGTGTGTGTGTGTGTGTCTTTGTATGATGTACCGCTCACTGGTGTTTTTCTGGTGTATCTGTTATATGTTTTCAATTGTGACGCGGCCTGCCAGAACTTTCCAGGAAATACTTTTTTGTTCTCTTTGTTAGCCTTAATCTCATAAGAGTGTCAGATGTTTGGTGGCTTTCCGCATCATGGCTTTTCATACCAAGTCGAGTATGTTGTCCATCACAGGAGGGTTGTCCCAGAAAACCCTCAAAAACCAGGCAATTGTCATCTAAACTCTCCAATCCATGCTGCATTGTATTATATCATCAAAACGGCACAGGCGTCTAAACGGATGCCAGGAATTCCCTGCAAATCCTTCTCGATCCACGTTCGCTTGTAGACAGTCAGAGACCATGGAGAATGTACAGACAACAGAAGCGGTGATAACAATCTGCCAGCCCTCCTCTCTGCTCTCTTGTGCGGCCCTATCGCGGGGCTGATCTGGATGGCTGGCTCCCACCGGCAGCATACATACCTCCATAATCCCTCGACCTCTGACCCCGCCGTGGAACATCACAACGCTACACGTAGTTTTTATTTTTACACGGGCAGCCTGCTTACCAGCGTGTGTGTTTGGGGGAGGGGGGTGTGTGCATGCTTGGTGCATGCAGGTTAGTTTACGTGCACACTTCAGCGTGTCCTCATTGTGTGTTAATGTAGTTGTACCTGCTTCACGTGACATTGGCTGTGGCTGCACAACCCCACAATGACTTTTCCTTCACACCAGGACCCGAGCAGGCCCGTCCCCTAGAAATGTACATTTTTCCCCCTTTTTCGCCCCAATTGTACCCGTCAAATTACCCCACTCTTCCGAGCCGTCCCAGTCGCTGCTCCTCCCCCTCTGCTGCTCCGGGGAGGGCTGCAGACTACCACTTGCCTCCTCCCATACATGTGGAGTCGCCAGCTGCTTCTTTTCACCTGACAGTGAGGAGTTTCAGCAGGGGGACGTAGCGCATGGGAGGCTCATGCTATTCCCCCCAGTTCCCCCGCCCCGACCGACCAGAGGAGGTGTTAGTGCAGCGACCAGGACACATACCCAAATCTGGCTTCCCACCCGCAGACACGGCCAATTGTGTCTGTAGGGACGCTCGGCCAAGCTGGGGGCAACATGGGGATTCATACCGGCGATCCCCGTGTTGGTAGGCAGTGGAACCACCCGGATGCCCCAGAAACCCACCTTTAATTGCATTTCTTCCCTCTTTACTCTGGTTGTGGTAAATGCTCAGTTACCCACCAAAGAGGAACAGTTAAACCTGTTGACCCCACTGGAAAGTTCAAGTCCTTCCTTTGGTAAATGCAAGATGTGTACATAAATGAAATAAGAGCTTTCCAAATCACTTGCCGCTATTTTCGAAGCGGGCCTCTTCCCATCGGCCCTCCAGCTTCTCTCCATCAGAGTTCATGTGTTAAAGTTGCTGTCAGGTTAAAACACACCGAACGCTGTTTTGCTCTTTTCTTCTTCGTTGTGTTCTGTGGAAAACAGTTGGACTTAGTTACTGAATTGATCCAGTTGGACTAAAATATCTCTGGTTAAAATATCTGTAGTTAAAAGATCTCTAGTTAAAAGATCTCTAGTTAAACTATCTCTAGTTAAATATCTCTAGCTAGATATCTCTCGTTACAATATATCTAGTTAAACTATCTCTAGGTACCTATGTTTCATGTTTCTGTTGAGCGTGTTTGATCACTTGGTGGTTTCTTTTGCGTTTTGTAATATCAATTCATTTGTGTTGATTGGGTGATGGGACATGTTGTGGGAACATCACAGTGACCCGGTGGTCCCTGCGACAGGGTCTCCAGTGATGGGATGGCGTCAAACTGTGTGATTTGTACCGTCTGCATTTGTTCAGCTTCGTCGCACAAAAATATACAGAGACATGAAAGAACACAGAGTCTGCAGCCAAGAGGAAATGTACGCAGAGGGCTGACACCGGGACGAGCCCTGGAAACCACATCTACAAAAAGAGCGTTCTGGAAAAAGACGGCGTCTAACTGTGACGGAGGGAGTGCCGGAGGAGGAAGAGGAGATGAAGGAATGCGGCTGGCTCTGGATCTATGAAAGCCTCGCTGCTGTTTGTTTGTGAAATTTGACAGACAGGCGAAGGAATGTCGCTTTCCCGGCGGCCATTTTCCTTCGTGTCAGAGAGCTGGGTGTCCTGAGGGCCGCCTGTCAGAGTCCGGGCTATTCAGGAAACACCCGCATGTCATTTGTCAATGTGTGTTGCGGCATCACAGAAAAGAGATATCACATTCCTGCGTTTGTCTCGGTTTGACAGGACGGGACAATGGGCCGAGACCGCAGGGCCATTTCTACTACCGGATCCCGCCCCCCGCTCCGAGTATAAGCCTGACCCTTTTGATTGACAGGGTTCTTGGACCTTAGAATGCAAATCAGCACACATACATACACACATGGAAGTGCTCGTGCTTGTACTTTGGCGGAAATCCAGGCACTTGCATGCACACATACACATATGGACACACACATATACATATGGACACACACATACATGTATAGCCCATATATATATACATATACACACACACATATATATATATGTATGTGTATGTGTGTATGTATGTATGTATATATATATACATACACACACAGATATATACATATATACATTTGTATGTGTGTGTGTGTGTGTGTATAATATATATATATATACACACACACATACAAATGGGTATATGAAAAGACACAAGAAAACACCTGCAGGCACATGTACAGACATGAACATACAAACACACAAACTTTTATCTAAACCAATATGTGTACATGTTCTTGCATGCAAGAGAAACACACATGTAGTAACAAGGACACATACACATGCATGTGTTGATTCGCCTATACATCTGAGCACACGTGCACACACATACAGGTTCTTGCATGTACAGACATGCAAACACCCACATACGCATGCAGACACACACACACACACACACATATACAGCAAAAGCTCATCACTCATTAGCCGACAGTCTTGAGGGATTGGAGAACATTCAGATCTGAATGAGATCGGGAGGAATGTCCATAAATTCTCCTGCTCGGCTGCTCTTTGACCCAGGAGAGTGCACCGCGGGAAGCATCCGTGATCCCTCTGACAGTCCACCAGCGTGGACACATTCATTTCATCACCGTTACCGTGGTTTTTCTGGACGTATCGCACCTTGTGGGTGGACTGCTGTGGAAAAGGCTCTGCTGGCAAAACTCCAAGGAGAAATAATAAATGAATTTATTTCTTCCACATCCAGGCTCTAGGGCACGTCTTTGTCAGTCAGGACAGATGGGTTAAGCCTGTCCTGTTGTCTTTTTTATATTTTTGCTCACACGTTGCATTATTATAAAAAATGATCTACATATGTTTACGGCAGTTTATTTTTGGTGTACATGTGGCCGTACACGTTTTCATGTATGTACCCGTGTTTGTATACATCGGTACTACAGTACATGTGTAATAAAAGATGAGAGAGAAGGAATGTGTCGATGTGTTCCAAGAATCCCATCACCAGGTGTGTTGGATCATCTAGAAGCAAAAAGAAAAAAACATATTTCTTCATAATAAGCCCCGGAGGTTTTCAGGGGGGATCCGCAGAGCGAAACAGGAGGAAGAAAAACAAACAAAGGTGAAAAGAGAAGTGGAACACGGCCCATTTGTGTTCGAATTTCCACCCTGCGCTTACTTCAGCTAATTCCCGGAGATGCGGCGTCCATGTTTTCCAGCCTCTTTCAGACGGATAATATGGACGGTTATGCTCCACGGCCCTTTGAGTTGCATAGTCTGATGTCTTTGATCGGTCCTGAATATCCCCGCGGTGGACGACAGCCGCTCGAAGGGGTGCCTTTGAGACGTTTGTATCACGCCCTCCCAGCCATGAGGGACGTTGATGCTTGTACATGTGTGTGCTGATGGATGGGAGGGGCCCTCGCGTGATTCGACCCCATCGTTCATTTAAAAAAACAACAACAACAACAACAAAAGAGTTCAATGAGGCACATCCCATCTGGAGGCCCTCGCTTTTGTGCGCCGAGGCGTGCTTGCGTAGAGGGGGCATGTTACCGCGGACGTGCTCTGTTTGCTCACACCGCTGCACCCGCATAGCCGCACATAACAAACCCATCCATCACGTTAAAACACCCGCCTTTTAAACCAACAAATAAGAGGGGAGTTAACACGCTTCCATTGGTTTAACCTGCCAGAACCCACAATTTGCAGTTTACAAGGATAGGGGCGTGCTTGGCTCAACAGAGCCAAGGTGCTAAAAGCTGCTGGTGTGGGACGCGGTGTGGACGGGGCAAACATCTGGCCGTGGTCTATGAAAGGTGTTTAACTCGGGTACCTGTGGAGACGTTTAGTCTACGGATCCCAGGTTGACCCTGACGCCAGTCGCCGAGTCCTTGGAATGTGTGAGCCCTCTCCATTTCACACCTGCTGTCGGTAAACATGACCCCCAGGTCAAAGGTCAGACCAAACCTTTCTTGATTGTTTGCTTAGTTTTCACAGCAAGTTACTCAGAGTTTGGTGTCATTAATGCACTGAAGACCAAAATACGGAGTGTTAGCATGAGGACACCTGGACCGCGTAGTCTCGGTGCCTGTTTTAGAAAAGAAAACCCAGTTCGAGTGTGTTGCCCTTTACAGAGGAGTCGTCTGAAGCTCCAGACAGACTACACAACTTTTATAATCAGGAATCAGGAACACTTTATTTGTCATAGCCCACAGCAGTGCTACACAAAGACAAAAGCACATATCCAAAAACTACAAGAACACACATATCAAACTACAACAAAATCACTGTCCAAGAGAACGCCAGCCAGGATGACTGTTGGAACTGCCGGTCTGCATGAGTTAGCAGTTAGCTTAGCCTGCCCCGTTTCCACGTGCTGTCAGACCGCCCTCAGTGTTTCCTCGTTGGGTGCAGCTCCAGGCAGGGCCGTGGTCCCTGGGCCCACCAGATGCAGCAAACCAAGCTCTCCCAGCTGATCCAGCATCAGCTCTCCCAGCCATCAAATGAAGACATAACAAACTTAGACCCAGATGTAGACAAAAACACTGCATGGACGGTACTGGGTGAGGCCGCCACCAACCTAAGTTCGCACCACCATCTTCTGGCACCGGTACTGGGTGAGGCTGCCGCCAACGTGAATTTGCAGATTTCTAGTCTTTCCAATCTTAGACGACATTTTTTGGCGCTGACCAGCTAACGCTACACAAGCATATCAAGACTTTCCCACAAATGCAGCCGTATAAATCAAACATGTTTGATATCGCCATGTCGACTCTGACTCATGAAGGTTCGATCGGGAGGCGAGTGATTTGAACCCTAAGGCCCAGCACGACAACAGAACGTGCCGACTGTACATGGTGACCTGACCCGTTTTGCACAGACCGGAGCAGACTCGTCACTAGCTTGAAAATCAGTCATGGCCAAATTGAATTATAATCAACTTTTAAATGGTCTCGCATGTTTCCTCAAAAACTGAGCAGTGGATTCCTAACCTTTCCGGTCCATGTTGCGGTATATTGCCAAAATCCACCCATCTGGAACTGCACAATCTATGAAAGCCTTACTGAAGTTTGCAGCATGCTCTGTTTTTACAAATGCGTCTATAGAATATTGAGGAGCCAGTCTGTTATGTGCTAGCGTTTTGTCAGTTAGCGGTAAGTAACCTACTCACCGTGTTGTACACCTTAATTTGTTGTTAGTATTGTGCTATACGTCTTTTGGTAAGAGGTTACAACTTTCTTTAGATGATAGAGATCTTTAAAACTGTTCATGTTTCAGGCATCTGGGTAGCATAGCGGTCTATTCTGGTGCCTACCAATACGGCGGATCGCTGGTTCGAATCCCCGTGTTACCTCCGGCTTGGTCGGGCGTCCCTACAGACACTATTGGCCGTGTCTGCGGGTGGGAAGCCAGATGTGGGTATGTGTCCTGGTCGCTGCAGTAGCACCTCCTCTGGTTAGTTGGGGGGCTTGTCAGGGGGGAGGGGGAATTGGGGGGAATAGCGTGAGCCTCCTATGCGCTACATCTCCCTGGTGAAACTCCTCACTGCCAGGTGAAAAGAAGTGGCTGGTGACTCCACATGTATGGGAGGAGGCATGTGGTAGTCTGCAGCTCTCCCCGGATCAGCAGAGGGGGTGGAGCAGTGACCGGGACGGCTCGGAAGAGTGCGGTGATTGGCCAAGTACAATTGGGGAGAAAAAAGGGGGGGGATTGTTCATATTTCATTAGTAAAGTTACAATGAGGTGGCCTGCTTGCCATTGAAGTTACACCTTTACTCAGTTTCGGTTTGTGCTGTCGGTCTTTATTCAGATTAGAAGAGACTTCAGATGGTAGAAAAGGCAACATGGAATCAACCTTTAAGGTCATGTGACTTCAACTATTTGCATCATACAAATTATAACAGTGTTTCAGAAAGTACACATTAGCAGAGGTCCGTGTGGCTGTTTGCTGTACTACATCGTGGAGGAGGGTTTTTTTTTCTTCCCAAGTCAGAAATTTAATGAAGGTTGGGACTGGCATAGACCCACATCAGATTTAAACTGAGGGTGCAATTATGGCTACTTATTAGGATTCAAACGACATAACGATCAAACATTATCCATAATTAGCTCCGCCACAATGATAATTCATCATCGGTGTTGGTTTTGTGTTTCGTTCATGTACACTGAGCTTGTTTTGTGACAATATCTTAGATCAGGCACTTGGCAGAGCGCCTCTTGGTGGTGCGTCCAAGCCCAACATGGAGAGGACTTAACAGCAAAGTGTTTAAAAATGAACCGAGAGCTAAACGGTCATAAATAATGCCGAACGCCTTCATGAGATTGTTTGGAATGTGACAGTATGTATCGTTGACTGAGTACTGTCTTTAGCATGTCTTGTTCTGTGTCTTTCCAGTGTCTTTATGGTACTACCATGTGTACTGTGGTACTACATTAGTCTGTTAGAGGTACTGTTGTCTGTGTACCATGTGTATCAGTATATACTGTGGTACTATGTTAGGTACTGTTGCCTGTGTACCATGTGTACCAGTATGTGCTTTGGTACTACGTTAGTCTGTTAGAGACACTGTTGTCTGTGTACCATGTTTAGTAGTATGTACTGTGGTACTAAGTTAGTCTGTTAGAGGTAGTGTTGTCTGTGTACCATGTATATCAGTAGTATGTACCGTGGTACCACGTTACTCTGTTAGAGGTACTGTTGTCTGTGTACCATGTGTATCAGTATGTACTGTTGTACTACCGTAGTCTGTTAGAGGTACTGTTGTCTGTGTACCATGTGTATCAGTATGTACTGTTGTACTACCGTAGTCTGTTGGAGGTACTGTTGTCTGTGTACCATGTGTATCAGTATGTACTGTTGTACTACCATAGTCTGTTAGAGGTACTGTTGTCTGTGTACCATGTGTATCAGTATGTACTGTGGTACTACGTTAGTCTGTTAGAGGTACTGTTGTCTGTGTACCATGTGTATCAATACTGTGAAACATACATAGGTGTGTAGTCTGTCTCAGTACAAAATGTCACAAAGACCAATTCCTCTGTTGTTTTATTTTACTTGGCAATGGAGGTATTTGATTCTGCTCATGCCGATACTGTTTAGGACAGTCAATCACAATCACAGAAATTGGTAATTTCCTAATCAGATCATTTCCTGTATTACTCATGACTTTCACTGGAAACGTCCATTTTTGGAGCCATCACAACCCATCAAGCTGTCTGTCTGTTTAGGTCTTCGTTAAGTCACCGTTCTCTGGTTCATGTTGGACGTTCCCCAACCTGTGAAACCTTACATAAACAGTAGCTTTAGGCGTCATGTCGTTGAGGTCCTGAAAGGTCAAGAAATGTTCGAGTCTGTGGAAGGCAGAATGCAGATGGAAGAATATTGATGGGGGTGTTTGACAGGGCTGCCCGGGGTGCATTGTAACTCAAGAAAGTGGAGCAGACCTTCGCTATGTTGTGGTTTCTGTCCTCGTGTAGGTTTCGTGGCGGTGGAGAAACCTTATATTCGTTGTGTTGGAGGTCCCCGGGACGCCCGGGAGGGTTTGCGGGTTGGGAGTTGGATGTCCTGAGAGGATTGTTAAATGCAAATGACTGACATAATGCTGAAAGGAGGAGATTTTGACAACTTTTGACTCCTGGCTCTTACTCGCCTCGCTGGAGACCTCAGTAACTTTGATTTTGCAAATCCAATTTTTCTTCGTAGGTGTTATATTAACGACAGATCTAACAAATATGAACAGATTTAGTTGATCATTATGTTTTTTTCAACGTCAAAGTTTTTCTTCACGCAAACTAACCACTATACAACATAAGATATGAGTGAAAGTAACTTAAACAGCAATTTAATTGAAAACAAAGAGGAACTTTTCTCTCATGTGGTCGTAAAATGGTAGAGCAAACTCCTGTTCTCCAGTGACTTCCTTCCTTCCTTCAATAAAGACGTAAAAACCTTCTTCCTTCAAGCCTGCCCTCATCCTTCCATGGTGTCTGGTGGCATCCTGCAGTCTATACAAATTGATGTGGTTACTACAAATGTGCCCTTACTTACTTAAACATCAGTATTATCCCTGTCTACTACTGTGTTCCTCCACCTGCACTTGACAGGTTATATTATTATGGGGATAATGTGTCTGTTATACTGGTATGTGTCAGTGTAAATCTACTTTGTACTTTGATTCTCCTACCTCACCTCCTCTTGATGATCCAGTACAAACCTACACTAAGTCTACCTGACATGACAAGTACTCCTGGCTATGATATTACTACTCTGTGGAAAATGTACTACATCATCTACTTCATACAGTACTATGATATGATTCTTATGTAACAAATGCACTACTACTACTACTACTACTGCTACCCCACATAGTATGTACTACTATGATATGATTACTAGGTAGCAAATGTACTGCTTCTTCTGCTACTTCATATAGTACTGCTACAATATGATTGTCATGTAGTAGTAGTGCTACTACTACTTCATATAGTACTGCTACAATATGATATGTAGTAATAGTAGTAGTACTTCATATAGTACTGCTACAATATGTTTATCATGTAGTACTACTACTACTACTTCATATAGTACTACTACAATATGATTATCATGTAGTTTTAGTGTGATATGACTACAAGGTAGCAAATGTACTACTCCTCCTACTTCATATATGTAGTACTACTACGATATGATTACTACATTGCAACCTATGAAGTCCACTGGTACCACTTGAACTCTACCGCAGACTGTCTCGTGAGTCATTTTGCATAAGAGTGTCTGTTAAATGAGTAAATATAAATGCAGTAACTTACAAAGAAAACCCACTCGGTACTTTCTGGGCTGTCAGAGATAAACGTTAACAGATCCGCGATGACAGTTTTGAAACGAAAGAAAGATGCCGTTGTGTTTCTGAGGGGAGGGATGGAGAGCCGGCGTCTGTGTGGGATCATGACTCCATCAGCGCCCCGCTGGTCCTGACAGGAGGCGCCTTGAGCAAAAATTCTCACAATGTGGGCTTCGCTCAGTCAGCCGACCAAACCTATAGTTATTTCCCACAAGAAGGATTCTGATGGTATATTTATTTCCCTGCAGAAATACATATAAAACGTTTTTTTCTTTCAAAATTTTAAACTCAAAGCAGAGTTCACACACATCCTGGAAAACCTGGAAAAGTGTAGACTAGTTTTCTAGTCATGGAAACACCTGGAAAAGTATAGACTAGTTTTCCAGTCATGGGAAACACCTGGAAAATGATCAAATTGACCGATTTTCTTGGAAATATTATCAAGTTCCTGAAACAAATTGCACGGTTAGGTTGTAAAAGTGAATTTGTATATTTTTCGTGTAGTGTGTAGCTGAGATCTTCATATTTGTACCTGCTGAGCCGTGATGTCTGGGTTCAGTCACACGGCCGCGTGGAGGCTGGCGAGACGTGCACTGATGGTAAATACTGAATATTATGACCGCCTGCCAGAAACACCTGTCACGGCTGTCCAACAAGTCCTGGAAAATGGTTTCTGAGAGCGAGTGGGAGCCCTGTCAACTAACCTGGTGTTTTTAGGGAGGTTCGTATCTTACGGATTCTTGAAAGCTGTTCACAGGCCGCTTGTCTGACTTCCAACTTACACGGGTTTCGATGAGAAAATGAGTGTTCTGGTATTTGTTTTGAAAAATTATCTTCACTTTCTTCAGCTCGGTGGTTTTCGTCCAGCGCTCCAGAAGTGGCCGGGGGTTTGGGAGGAAGTACTCCTTAGATTGGGACAGGAACTTGGCAGCGGATAACAGTGCAGATCTTTACAGTCACACACAGGTATGTTAACACTGTTTGCCGGTCCTTCCCCTTCTGCACAGGGACTTTCATAGGCCGTTTGACATACCATAATATAATGATGACAGAGGGCCGCAGTTGTCTTGAGTTTCGATGCAAACCGCTGCACGCACACACACACACACACACACACACACACACACACACACACACACACACACACACACACACACACCTCGCTCTGAAAGTGGAAAACCATCACGTGTAAGCCGATCCCAGCAAATCCAGTCTCCTGTAGGTTTATCTTAATTTACAGACCCGACCCACAGACTGATGCCGCGCAGTCGTTTTTAAACCATCTGATCCTCCCGGGGATCACGCGCGTGATATAATCAAACCTCTAAGTCGACACACTCCCACTTTTATGAGCTTGATCCCGATCGAGGTAATAAATTGAGGTTGAGTCGGAGGCAGAGTCTAAACAAAAATGTGAGGCCTCATACGGTGCAGCTGCAGATCACAGCTGCATAGTTCTCTGAAAGTCCAATTTCCATGATTCCCTTCAAAAAGACAGTTTAATTTCACACACTTCAGTAAAGGAAATTAGCAATGTGTGTGTGCACTCCAGTAAATTAATGTAAATAACTTAACTGTTTTTCCTCGAGCACCGCAACATGTTTTTGAAGTGCATGAGATAAAAAGTAATGACAACCGAATATTTCTCCTTTGACACTTCATCCCATGCACGTGGCTTACAAAATCAATATCGTCACTTCTCAAAGAGATGGCTTTTATTTTAGAAAGGCCTGTCGATAATTGAAGATTTCCTTGATTGTGTTCCATTCCATCCATCCATCCATCTATCATCCAAACCACTTATCCTGCACTCAGGATCACGGGGGATGCTGGAGTCTATCCCAGCAGTCATTGGGTGGCAGGCGGGGAGACACCCTGGACAGACTGCCAGGCCATCACAGGGCCCGCCCACACACACTCACACCTAGGGACAGTTTGGTACGGCCGATTCACCTGACCTACAGTTCTTTGGACTGTGGGAGGAAACCCACGCAGACACGGGGAGAACATGCAAACTCCACACAGAGGACGACTCGGGACAACCCCCAAGGTTGGACTACCCCGGGGCTCGAACCCAGAACCTTCTTGCTGTGAGGCGACCACGCTAACCACTGCGCCACTGTGCCACCCATGTTTGTTTAATTTCTCGTTGCACTTAAAGGCCGCTTATAGGTCATCCATATCATGTTTTATCACGTGCTTTGCTCTGTTGGCTGATTTTAGTTTCCCTGTCTTCATTTTCCTTTTCACTTTGACGTGAGGCACTTTATTGGATTTCTCATAAGCGGTGCACAAACAAAATTTACTGTTATTGTAAAATCCAGTATTCATCATTCAGCCTGCCATGGGCCCTACAATAAAAGAGGCTTGTGGTTCATCCCATGCTGAGAGCTTAGCGCCTGGCACCAGCCACTGACCGTCAGTTAGAAAGGCATCCATTTTGCATGCCAAGGCATTTGATTTGGCCGCAGTTTTGGTTGCGCCTGGTGGACAGTGGGCCCACAGAGAGCTAGTGAACGGTGAAGGCCTGCCTCCCCCGAACTGTTTGGACGAGGGTGATAAGGTTGCCGTGTGCTGGATCTCTCTCCTCCACCTTTCACCAGAACCGCTCCATTTAACACGTACAACAGAGCTGAAACGTCTGTGCTGACGGAGGTAAAACTATTGTGCATAGTCCCTGTGGGGAATTTGATAATTAACTAAAATATCCTAATTAATATACAAGGTAGACTTACCATGAGCTGTGGTATACGCTCCTGTAGAAGCACAAAGTCAGTCTGACTTCAGCTTCCTTCATGTTTTACTCCCAGATTCCTTCTAAAATACTACTATCCTAGAGTGAGCTCCACCAATCAGAGATGCTGCTGTTACCATGGAGATAGAAGAAGTTGCGCGGTAACAAGCCAGAAAGTAGCTGTGTTAGCTAGCAACCTGCTCCACCATGTTGCCCGGCTGCCAAAACACAGGACTGGAAGATGCTATCGCCCCCACATTGATTGACAGGTGTCTTAATACAAGGACTAACATTAAACAACAACTAAATCAGGGTTTCGAATATTTCCAGATGCTGTGAAAAGTTTGTTTACATTAATATTTAACGCTGGAGAAAAACAGCCCCATGTTTTCAGTTGCCATTGGTTGGGATTATAAAGCCGCCTCAAAATGACATGGCCAGATAAATCCCAGAGAAAATGTACTCCACTGCAAAAGTTGGTTGAAACTGGTTCAAACTGGGGGAGCAGGAGGCATTTGATGACATCATTCCCAATGCATTATGGGATGAGTCATTCATTGCCTCTTAGATGTTAAGGTCACAGTCTTGTACCTTTGGATTGTATTTCTGTTTTTCAGATATGTTTTTGTTCAGAATCAGTTTTTACAAGGCCGTGATTCATCTCGTTGCCGGCTGGATCAGTTCAAGACTATGTAGGGGTTTCCTTGAATGTCTACGACATCTGGATTGGGCGGTCACATTTCAGCTCTGTGAAGCTACACCGGGATGTTGCTTCTATGAAAACTCACCACACAGCCACTGGTACACATACAACAGAACCGCATGTACATCTGACGTGCAGGTATTCCTTAGTCCACCTGTCCACAGGATATGACCCTCATGTCCACAGGATATGACTCTCATGGCGGTTGTGGTTTCAGAAGGTGGTATTCAGCATGCATGTACAGTAAAGAGTCTCATCGCAGTGCTTTCATTCCGCCACCAGGCAGAGAATCTAATTTTCTTTTACATGCTTTTCTCCCGGGTGCAGTGGTTAGCACGGTCACCTCACTGCAAGAAGGTCCTGGGTTCAAGCCCTAGGGTAGTCCAACCTTGGGAGTCGTCCCAGGTCGTCCTCTGTGTGGAGTTTGCATGTTCTCCGCGTGTCTGTTCGGGTTTCCTCCGGGGGCTCCGGTTTCCCCTCACAGTCCAAAGACATGTAGGTCAGGTGAATCGGCCGTACTAAATTGTCCCTAGGTCTGTGTGTGTGTGTGTGTGTGTGTGTGTGTGTGTGTGTGTGTGTGTGTGTGTGTGTGTGTGTGTGTGGGCCCTGTGATGGCCTGGGGCCCTGTCCAGTGTGTCTCTCTGTCTGCTGCCCAATGACTGCTGGGATAGGCTCCAGCATCCCGTGACCCTGAGAGCAGGATAAGCGGTTTGGATAATGGATGGATGGATGGATGGATGGATGGATGGATGGATGGATGCTTTTCTTCTAGTTCTCAGCCTCTAAAGCTCTGTACTTCATTGTGTCTGTGGAAGTGTCTGAGAATGGGGATTCGCTGTTCCATTGTTCGTTGCATCATTTGAATCTGAATGAGGGACTTGCACCCACGCCATGAGGAGAAGGTGGTCTATTCAAAACCTGTGGTCACTACCAAGAATGAGTGTGTGTGTGTGTGTGTGTGTGTGTGTGTGTGTGTGTGTGTGTGTGTGTGTGTGTGTGTGTGTGTGTGTGTGTGTGTGTGTGTGTGTGTGTGTGTGTGTGTTTAAAGGTACAATCCTTAATTAAAATGTAAACGGTAGGCTCGCACTGCTGTCACAGTCAGTATCTATAATATCAATATCAGTAATATTCACATGAACACTGTTTACAGCTGATCTGATTCCTCAGCCAGTCAGCCTCTGCCTTACAGCTGATCTGATTCCTCAGCCAGTCAGCCTCTGCCTTACAGCTGACCTGATTCCTCAGCCAGTCAGCCTCTGCCTTACATCTGACCTGATTCCTCAGCCAGTCAGCCTCTGCCTTACAGCTGATCTGATTCCTCAGCCAGTCAGCCTCTGCCTTACAGCTGACCTGATTCCTCAGCCAGTCAGCCTCTGCCTTACAGCTGATCTGATTCCTCAGCCAGTCAGCCTCTGCCTTACAGCTGATCTGATTCCTCAGCCAGTCAGCCTCTGCCTTACATCTGACCTGATTCCTCAGCCAGTCAGCCTCTGCCTTACAGCTGATCTGATTCCTCAGCCAGTCAGCCTCTGCCTTACATCTGACCTGATTCCTCAGCCAGTCAGCCTCTGCCTTACAGCTGATCTGATTCCTCAGCCAGTCAGCCTCCGCCTTACAGCTGATCTGATTCCTCAGCCAGTCAGCCTCTGCCTTACAGCTGACCTGATTCCTCAGCCAGTCAGCCTCTGCCTTACAGCTGATCTGATTCCTCAGCCAGTCAGCCTCTGCCTTACAGCTGATCTGATTCCTCAGCCAGTCAGCCTCCGCCTTACAGCTGATCTGATTCCTCAGCCAGTCAGCCTCTGCCTTACAGCTGATCTGATTCCTCAGCCAGTCAGCCTCTGCCTTACAGCTGATCTGATTCCTCAGCCAGTCAGCCTCTGCCTTACAGCTGATCTGATTCCTCAGCCAGTCAGCCT
Source organism: Lampris incognitus (assembly GCF_029633865.1). Taxonomy (NCBI): domain Eukaryota; kingdom Metazoa; phylum Chordata; class Actinopteri; order Lampriformes; family Lampridae; genus Lampris; species Lampris incognitus. Next base: position 9,686,095 of record NC_079231.1, read on the forward strand.
CTGCCTTACAGCTGATCTGATTCCTTAGCCAGTCAGCCTCCGCCTTACAGCTGATCTGATTCCTCAGCTAGTCAGCCTCTGCCTTACAGCTGATCTGATTCCTCAGCCAGTCAGCCTCTGCCTTACAGCTGACCTCATTTGTGATGTTTTTAACCGACAACAGCAGCTCGTTCCATTTTGTGGCCTTTTTCCCATCGTGGTTTTGAATCTGTTCAGACACAAGTTAGCTGGGGTTGCTGTGGTTATGAACCTCTCCCACCCCTGAGGAGAAGTCGAGCAGGCCTCTTAAAACCAGGACTCACACTTAACAACAGCGAGATCTGGGTTTCTAACTTTCGACTGTGGATGTAAATATACCAGGATGTTACATGGTCATGTGACTCACAGATTGGGCCTCTAAACGAAACCAGTGGAAATGCGTTTGTGTGTTCCTGACATGTGGAGATGACAGCCTGTTGTTCTCGTGGCCTGCTGAGGTTCCTTCCTTCTCCACTGCACTGCAGAGCACATGCAGTGGTAACGAGCATGAATGAGTGGCTCGCTAGCCGGCTGGCTAATGGGTCAGACCCCTTTCAATGTAGCAAATTCAGGGGGCAGCCGGGAACCGCCACCGCAGTCAGGAAGCGAACCCAGTTGCGGGCGACTGCACTAACTAGCCAGTCAACTAAAGGGTCCGACCCGTTAGCCAACCAGCTAGCATGTCTACTCATCCGTGGTCGTTACACTGCCCCCTATCAGCTCCCTCACGCCTCTGGGCACACACGCTTCCGATGGCCGCGTGGTCTCACCATCCCATTTCTGACACCAATGTAGCGAATTCAGGGGGCAGCCGGAAACCGCCACCACAGCCAGGGAGGGAACCCGGGTCTTCCGCACCACAGGCGACTGTGGGAACCAGTCAGCTAAAGGGTCGGGCCCTTTGGTTGACTGGTTCGCTACACAATGAAACACAGAGAGAGCAGCTCTATGTTGTGCCAACGCTGGCAATCTATGGTCCATAGCAAAACCATACAATAATCGAGTCCACCTGCCATTTGTAAAACCTTATTATGAACTAAAAGCTGATGTCATGGAGGATGTTGTGGAAAGGGCAGGGTCCGGTGGAACTAATGTGAGGGGATGTGTGTGAAAGCCCTTTTATTAACATCTTTAAACCGACGACAAGCTGAGGACTTTGGTGTGCAGACAGACTGTGTGTCAGACTTACATTCATGTCAGGTCACTGAATGTGTATGTCTGCATAGTGTCTCATGCAGTCAGTCATGCTCATGAGTGTGTGTGTGTGTGTGTGTGTGTGTGTGTGTGTGTGTGTGTGTGTGTGTGTGTGTGTGTGTGAGTCTCTATTTGTGTGTGTAATCTACTTGCTCCTGTGGGTGTGTGTGTGTGTGCGTGTGTGAGTCTCGTTCATCACAGCGGTTTCAGGGTTGCGGTATTTTCTTTGAACTCTCCCCTCTTCTTTCAGCAGAGGGCCGGCCCACGGTCTCTTCTCCGCCCCCGGCCCCCCGTGACAGAAGAGACCCCCCTCCCCCTCCCCCCTCCTCCTCTTTGGCCCCCAGCACACAAGCAGAACAAGCTAACTTCTGCCTCGGTGCCAGGCTGAGGCCCCACACACCATTTCAAGAAAAGAAGATCCGTCCGCTTTCAACTGCCTGTGTTTCATAAAAACAAAACAACTCCTTCCCTCCTTCCATCAACCGAAACATGAACAAGTACACACTCAGTCGTGCTCTCACACGGACCTGGATATGAACAAGTACACACTCAGTCGTGCTCTCACACAGACTTGGATATGAACAAGTACACACTCAGTCGTGCTCTGACACGGACCTGGATATGAACAAGTACACACTCAGTCGTGCTCTCACACGGACCTGGATATGAACAAGTACACACTCAGTCGTGCTCTCACACGGACCTGGATATGAACAAGTACACACTCAGTCGTGCTCTCACACGGACCTGGATATGAACAAGTACACACTCAGTCGTGCTCTCACACGGACCTGGATATGAACAAGTACACACTCAGTCGTGCTCTTACACGGACCTGGATATGAACAAGTACACACTCAGTCGTGCTCTCACACGGACCTGGATATGAACAAGTACACACTCAGTCGTGCTCTCACACGGACCTGGATATGAACAAGTACACACTCAGTCGTGCTCTTACACGGACCTGGATATGAACAAGTACACACTCAGTCGTGCTCTGACACAGACCTGGATATGAACAAGTACACACTCAGTCGTGCTCTGACACGGACCTGGATATGAACAAGTACACACTCAGTCGTGCTCTCACACGGACCTGGATATGAACAAGTACACACTCAGTCGTGCTCTCACACGGACCTGGATATGAACAAGTACACACTCAGTCGTGCTCTCACACGGACCTGGATATGAACAAGTACACACTCAGTCGTGCTCTCACACGGACCTGGATATGAACAAGTACACACTCAGTCGTGCTCTTACACGGACCTGGATATGAACAAGTACACACTCAGTCGTGCTCTCACACGGACCTGGATATGAACAAGTACACACTCAGTCGTGCTCTCACACGGACCTGGATATGAACAAGTACACACTCAGTCGTGCTCTTACACGGACCTGGATATGAACAAGTACACACTCAGTCGTGCTCTTACACGGACCTGGATATGAACAAGTACACACTCAGTCGTGCTCTCACACGGACCTGGATATGAACAAGTACACACTCAGTCGTGCTCTTACACGGACCTGGATATGAACAAGTACACACTCAGTCGTGCTCTCACACAGACCTGGATATGAACAAGTACACACTCAGTCGTGCTCTGACACAGACCTGGATATGAACAAGTACACACTCAGTCGTGCTCTCACACGGACCTGGATATGAACAAGTACACACTCAGTCGTGCTCTCACACGGACCTGGATATGAACAAGTACACACTCAGTCGTGCTCTCACACGGACCTGGATATGAACAAGTACACACTCAGTCGTGCTCTTACACGGACCTGGATATGAACAAGTACACACTCAGTCGTGCTCTCACACAGACCTGGATATGAACAAGTACACACTCAGTCGTGCTCTGACACAGACCTGGATATGAACAAGTACACACTCAGTCGTGCTCTCACACGGACCTGGATATGAACAAGTACACACTCAGTCGTGCTCTCACACGGACCTGGATATGAACAAGTACACACTCAGTCGTGCTCTTACACGGACCTGGATATGAACAAGTACACACTCAGTCGTGCTCTCACACAGACCTGGATATGAACAAGTACACACTCAGTCGTGCTCTTACACGGACCTGGATATGAACAAGTACACACTCAGTCGTGCTCTCACACAGACCTGGATATGAACAAGTACACACTCAGTCGTGCTCTCGCACAGACCTGGATATGAACAAGTACACACTCAGTCGTGCTCTCACACGGACCTGGATATGAACAAGTACACACTCAGTCGTGCTCTCACACGGACCTGGATATGAACAAGTACACACTCAGTCGTGCTCTCACACAGACCTGGATATGAACAAGTACACACTCAGTCGTGCTCTGACACGGACTTGGATATGAACAAGTACACACTCAGTCGTGCTCTCACACGGACCTGGATATGAACAAGTACACACTCAGTCGTGCTCTCACACGGACCTGGATATGAACAAGTACACACTCAGTCGTGCTCTCACACGGACCTGGATATGAACAAGTACACACTCAGTCGTGCTCTCGCACAGACCTGGATATGAACAAGTACACACTCAGTCGTGCTCTCACACGGACCTGGATATGAACAAGTACACACTCAGTCGTGCTCTCACACAGACCTGGATATGAACAAGTACACACTCAGTCGTGCTCTCACACAGACCTGGATATGAACAAGTACACACTCAGTCGTGCTCTCACACAGACCTGGATATGAACAAGTACACACTCAGTCGTGCTCTCGCACAGACCTGGATATGAACAAGTACACACTCAGTCGTGCTCTCACACGGACCTGGATATGAACAAGTACACACTCAGTCGTGCTCTCACACGGACCTGGATATGAACAAGTACACACTCAGTCGTGCTCTCACACAGACCTGGATATGAACAAGTACACACTCAGTCGTGCTCTCACACGGACCTGGATATGAACAAGTACACACTCAGTCGTGCTCTCACACGGACCTGGATATGAACAAGTACACACTCAGTCGTGCTCTCACACGGACCTGGATATGAACAAGTACACACTCAGTCGTGCTCTTACACGGACCTGGATATGAACAAGTACACACTCAGTCGTGCTCTTACACGGACCTGGATATGAACAAGTACACACTCAGTCGTGCTCTTACACGGACCTGGATATGAACAAGTACACACTCAGTCGTGCTCTCACACGGACCTGGATATGAACAAGTACACACTCAGTCGTGCTCTCACACGGACCTGGATATGAACAAGTACACACTCAGTCGTGCTCTCACACGGACCTGGATATGAACAAGTACACACTCAGTCGTGCTCTTACACGGACCTGGATATGAACAAGTACACACTCAGTCGTGCTCTCACACAGACCTGGATATGAACAAGTACACACTCAGTCGTGCTCTCACACGGACCTGGATATGAACAAGTACACACTCAGTCGTGCTCTCACACAGACCTGGATATGAACAAGTACACACTCAGTCGTGCCCTCACACGGACCTGGATATGAACAAGTACACACTCAGTCGTGCTCTCACACGGACCTGGATATGAACAAGTACACACTCAGTCGTGCTCTCACACAGACCTGGATATGAACAAGTACACACTCAGTCGTGCTCTCACACGGACCTGGATATGAACAAGTACACACTCAGTCGTGCTCTGACACGGACCTGGATGGCATTAATCATTTAAAATGGCCCTCGAGTAAATGCTGGTTTTCCAATATTGATGTGATGTCTGGAAATTTGCCAACCCAGGAAAAACACTTGTCTTTGTGTCAGCTTGCTTTGCATGTGTTGCTCCAGGCCATTTCTAATTTCTTCCTGTTTGTGTCACCGTTTACAGCGGCCGCAAGCAGTCCTGCAGACCTGCATGTGAAGTGGCAGGAAGACCTGGAAAGCCAGCCACTGTTGAAGCGAACAGCTGTTTAATCCAGGTTTTCCCGAACAAACCGTGTCACTTTAATTGCAATACCATTGTCTATGCAGCGGCGTCTCCCTCGTCCGTGTCAGGACAGACGACCCCAGTTGTAAAACAGTTTCTCCGAGTGACCCTCAACCCCTCCGCTGGTTATGATTCACTATTGAACTGTACCACCGAAATGAACTGAAACATGGTTTCCCCAGCCCACAGCAGTGCAACACAAAGACAAGAACACACATCCAAACTACAAGAACACATATGTCCAAACTAGCACATATATCTGAACTAAACAACAAAAATCACTGTCCAGGAGAACTAACGCCAGCCAGGATGACTGTCGCAACTGCCGGTCTGCATGGGCTAGCAGTTAGCTTAGCCTGCCCTGCTTCTGCGTCCTGTCAGACCGCCCTTGGTGTTACCTCTTCGGGCACAGCTCCAGGCAGGGCTGTGGTCCCTGGGCCCACAGGACGCAGCAGACCATGCTCTCCCAGCCATCAAACGAAGACAAAACTTAAACGCAGACGTAAAGCCACTACGTGGACCATACTGAGTGAGGCCGCCGCAAATGTGAATTTGCGCCGCCATCTTCCCACACCAGAAGCGGAACTGTGAGGAATAGCAAGGAAGTCCTATGATGGGATCAGTCGTTCTCGTGCGTTATCTGACTGTAATGATGTACGGTAACGTTGGAGGACACATGGTGGTCCATGGTCCGTCATACCGACTCCATCTGCAACCTCCCTTTGTGTTTCAGCACTGCTTTCCTCTCGGGGAAAGAACATTAATTATACATTTTACCATTAAAACTGGGCCATCACTTGAAAATTCACACGTTTCTTTTCCCGTCGAGCTAATTTGGGCTCCACATTCGTTCCCGTCGGCGGCTCATTAAGTCCCCTGGGAAGATTTTTTTTCTTTTTTTAAGGGGCAAATATTTTTCAATTAGTACTCTGTAGAGATCTGTAATCCGAGAGCTTGGCAGCGTTCCTTTTGTAGTTCTGACATCAGTCAGCTTTAGCGGTTGGTTATTATCTGACCAGAGGTTAAGTCCTCCATTTATTTACCTTCCAGTCGCTCCAAACAAGCCGTCTGGGTGCAGAGGCGGTGGGACCGGCCTCATCTCACCACGGACCTCTCATCCAGTTTGTGCCAACATTCAAACAACCGTGTTCAAATAATCACCAGGCTAGTTTCCCAAATATGTACAAGCCTGTCTCTCATAATGTGTTATAAGTAAGGAGTGGATTAAAAGATTTGGGAATTTTTCCATCTTCTCTGAAAAGCCGATCCAATGCTTAGGGGGTCCAGGTGGTAAAGCTGCGAATGGACATTTCTGTTAAATCCTCTTATTATGAGGCCAGTCTGTCCGTTTGGCCCCTGCAGCGCTTGGCTAGCTCTTATTCCAGTGAGCAGGAACCCGAGACCCCCCACTGGGTTTTAAATTGACAAATACACAACAAACAGATGACACTACTAGTGGCCAAACGGGCCTCATTCGGTCCCTTAGTCAGTATGCACCTCCATATCTACCACCACCACCATCATCTGTCTCTCATGCGTCTCTGTGTGCAGTACTCTCATTTAATCTGCTGTTAGCATCCTCTGTTTATATTGTTATGCTTTCAAAACCATATTTACAGCATATTTACACTGGCACCTGCACTATGATACAACCGCACAAATGAACTAATGTATGGTTTTACCACTGACTCTACAGGTTTTAGTGTTAACACACTTTTGTGTTTATTTCTCTACCTGTAGTTTATCATGACTGTTTAAGCCGACCTCGATACGGGACATCTCAGGCCTACATCACATCAGAAAGTGGTCTCCGGGGACACTTTGCTGCCAGTTTGAACTGGTGCCGGTTGCTCCTGTTCCTGCTGCGTCTGTACTTTAAGCTGAGCCCTTTTTCTACAGACACTTCACAGCTTAATTAGTCTTGACTTCTGGCTTGTGTCAGTGTTAATGTGCTCTGATTGTCCTATTCACCACCTCTTGACACACTTAGGCTAAATACAGTTGACTTAACAAGCACTCTTGACTATGTCATGGTTACTATGTAGCTAATGTACTACTACTATTACTTCATAATATAGTACTACTATGATATGGTTACTATGTAGCGGAGTCCTGCGTGTGACAGCTTTTTACGTGGTGTGGCTGATGCGCCTGCAGCCACCACATGGTCCTTGGCAGGGGGAGGCCAGAGTCCAATAGCATGGAGAACCAAGACCATTTGGGTCCACCCTGTTGCAGCCTTCATCCACCTTCACTGCCATTGTGACCTGGAGACATCCTCTACCAGTTCCACCGTTGAGGTCTTTGTTGGATCATGGTTTGTCTGGAACCTCCCCCTTGATCTATCCACCTTGGGTGACCCTAACAGGAGCCAAGCTCCGGGCGGCATGGCGTTTGGGATCAGTGGTACACGCAAGCTTCCGCCATGACAAGGTGGAGATCCAGGAGAAGACTTGGTGAATAAAACATACACTCTCTCTCTCTCTCTCTCTCTCGCTCTCTCTCTCTCTCTCTCTCTCTCTCTCTCTCTCTCTCTCTCTCTCTCTCTCTCTCTCTCTCTCTCTCTCTCTCTGTCTCTCTCTCTCTCTGTCTCTCTCTCTCTCTCTCACACTCTCTCTCTCTCTCTCACACTCTCTCTCTCTCACTCTTTCTCACTCTCTCTCTCTCTCTCTCTCTCTCTCTCACTCTTTCTCACTCACTCACACACACACGCTTCTGTCTCTATGGATGCGTGTGTTGGAGCAGGTGGAGGACAGAAGTCTTAGGTGTATGTCAGAGTGTGACTGAGTAGAAGACGGCTGCTGCTGGCTAACACTGAAAAGCAGAACTCGTGGACGAGGTAGCAGCATGGAGAGGACGCTTCCAGAACCCGTTGGGAACCAGACCCTTCCTCATTAGTGTGTTGTCGGAGGAGTGGGGATGAGCCCCGTATCCTTGCGGTGGAGAAAATGAGTGAAAAGGGAAACTGTCTTGGGGTGTAAACATGCAGCTTCTCTTATCGAGCTCTTGAACCGTGCTTATCAAGTACGTCAGCGGTGCAGACGAGCGACTGAAGAGCGGCTCTCTGCTGCTGTGAACGGAGCGCAGCGCAGATGTGAAGATTACAACCTTATTCACGCTCGTGAGAAGGAGAACAATGGCCCTCAAAACACCCAGCGTGGGGGTACTCACTCAGACACACTCATACACATGTGGACACTTACTCAGAAACATACCCACAAATACACACGCGCACACACTTAGATGTAAACAAAGCAATGAACACACACTCACATCAATATACTCCAGTACAAACACACACACACACACACACACACACACACACGCTGCTTGTCTGTGTCCTCAGGCAGGGGCGGGTTGAGGACGTAGATAAAAGCTATTTGTTCTGGTGATCCACTTCGCCCGTACGGGGCCCTTTGGTATTCAGACTTGCACCGCTCCCACGATCCGGCCTTTCACTGGACCCTCACCCAGGACAGGCCACACCAGTCTGAGGGCCCCTCGCATTTGTTGCTGAAGACCCCATTGATGCCAAGATGGGAGGAGTCGATGGAAGAGGACCACAAGCGTCGGTCATGGTCACTGTCCCAGCTGTGAAGTAACTACATCAGACTGGTTTGGAAGTGGCTCCAGCCTCCAGATCTGCATCCTCTGACACTGTTAAAGGAGCATTCTGGGTTTTTTTTACAACCTGGGTGGTATTTCTGTAGTTTTATCCATTATACATATGAGTTATGATGCTATTTTGCTCACTGGCTTCATCTTGCAGGTTTTGGACACAGGCTCAGCTTTACAGCGGCGTCTTCTGGGACAACTGAACGTGAGCTTCAGACATGTTCCATCAAGTCCACTTTACCCTGGTTATCCCTCCTTCTAACTGATCTCTGCTGTAAACTTACTCAAGCTGGGTTTTACATGATGGCCTCTGTTAAGGTGAGCCACATGTACTACAGGCCAAACTGTGTGGGTCCGTGAATGTCCGTGGCACTGGAGGCTGCTCAGTCCTGCATGCTGAACCAGGAAGTAGCGCGGCGGCGCCACCGACCACCGTTAATAATATGACAGACTTCAGGTAAAAACGTTGACCTTAGGTCAGCTTTAGAGGAGCGACAGGATCCAGCAGCCCAGAGAGGCTTGATGTCTGTGGAGAGAGACAGACAGACAGACAGACAGACAGACAGACAGACAGACAGACAGACAGACAGACAGACAGACAGACAGACAGACAGATACAGATAACAGAGAGACGGACAGATAACAGAGACATAGACAGGCAGACCTACAAACAGACAGACAGATAGATGACAGACAGATAACGACACAGACAGACAGATGGATAACAGGCAGCTAGACAAACAGACAACACACAGATGACAGACAGGTAACAGACAGACAGACAACACAGATCACGGACAGGCAGGCCTACAGACAGAGAGATAATAGACAGACACACAGACAGTAGGTCCTCGTGGGTCTGCAGCTCTCATGTCCAGACCTGATGGGAGCTGCAGGTCCCGTATGGGTTGACTGCTGTGAATCCACAACATCACAACCGTGTTGTTCCCTAAAGCCCCGTAACACACACAACACACTTCTACACACTTCTACACACAGTTCTCTAAAGCCCCGTAACACACACAACACACTTCTACACACAGTTCCCTAAAGCCCCGTAACACACACAACACACTTCTACACACAGTTCCCTAAAGCCCCGTAACACACACAACACACTTCTACACACAGTTCTCTAAAGCCCCGTAACACACACAACACACTTCTACACACAGTTCCCTAAAGCCCCGTAACACACACAACACACTTCTACACACAGTTCTCTAAAGCCCCGTAACACACAACACACTTCTACACACAGTTCCCTAAAGCCCCGTAACACACACAACACACAACACACTTCTACACACAGTTCTCTAAAGCCCCGTAACACACAACACACTTCTACACACAGTTCTCTAAAGCCCCGTAACACACACAACACACAACACACTTCTACACACAGTTCTCTAAAGCCCCGTAACACACACAACACACAACACACTTCTACACACAGTTCCCTAAAGCCCCGTAACACACACAACACACAACACACTTCTACACACAGTTCCCTAAAGCCCCGTAACACACACAACACACAACACACTTCTACACACAGTTCTCTAAAGCCCCGTAACACACAACACACTTCTACACACAGTTCCCTAAAGCCCCGTAACACACACAACACACAACACACTTCTACACACAGTTCTCTAAAGCCCCGTAACACACAACACACTTCTACACACAGTTCTCTAAAGCCCCGTAACACACACAACACACAACACACTTCTACACACAGTTCTCTAAAGCCCCGTAACACACACAACACACAACACACTTCTACACACAGTTCCCTAAAGCCCCGTAACACACACAACACACAACACACTTCTACACACAGTTCCCTAAAGCCCCGTAACACACACAACACACAACACACTTCTACACACAGTTCTCTAAAGCCCCGTAACACACAACACACTTCTACACACAGTTCCCTAAAGCCCCGTAACACACACAACACACAACACACTTCTACACACAGTTCTCTAAAGCCCCGTAACACACAACACACTTCTACACACAGTTCCCTAAAGCCCCGTAACACACACAACACACAACACACTTCTACACACAGTTCTCTAAAGCCCCGTAACACACACAACACACAACACACTTCTACACACAGTTCTCTAAAGCCCCGTAACACACACAACACACTTCTACACACTGTTCTCTAAAGTCCCGTAACACACACAACACACTTCTACACACAGTTCTCTAAAGCCCCGTAACACACACAACACACAACACACTTCTACACACAGTTCCCTAAAGCCCCGTAACACACAACACACTTCTACACACTGTTCTCTAAAGTCCCGTAACACACACAACACACTTCTACACACAGTTCTCTAAAGCCCCGTAACACACACAACACACAACACACTTCTACACACAGTTCCCTAAAGCCCCGTAACACACTCAACACACAACACACTTCTACACACAGTTCCCTAAAGCCCCGTAACACACACAACACACAACACACTTCTACACACAGTTCCCTAAAGCCCCGTAACACACTCAACACACAACACACTTCTACGCACTGGAGACCCTGCAGCTCAGCTGCATCCTTCTGAGCAGTCAGCTGGTCTACTTTATCATCCATCCATCCATCCATCCATCCATCCATCCGTCCGTCCATCCATCCATCCGTCCGTCCATCCATCCGTCCATCCGTCCGTCCATCCGTCCATCCGTCCGTCCGTCCGTCCATCCATCCGTCCATCCGTCCATCCGTCCGTCCATCCGTCCATCCGTCCGTCCGTCCGTCCATCCATCCGTCCGTCCGTCCATCCATCCGTTCGTCCATCCATCCATCCGTCCGTCCGTCCGTCCGTCCGTCCGTCCGTCCATCCATCCGTCCGTCCGTCCATCCATCCGTTCGTCCATCCATCCATCCGTCCGTCCGTCCGTCCGTCCATCCGTCCGTCCATCCATCCGTCCGTCCGTCCGTCCGTCCGTCCGTCCGTCCGTCCGTCCATCCGTCCGTCCATCCGTCCGTCCGTCCATGTGACGACAAACAAACAGTATTAAACAGAGTTTTCGATGAGTGAGTCCAGGTTTCCTGGTTCCATCTAAACATCACTTTATTTGGCGTGCTGTCATGAATGTGGACTGGTTTCCCTTAACTAACAACAATATGAAGTATAAAGGAGTTGTGGTGAGAAAGTCAGGCTTCGTTAAGCATCTGGACCATCTCGTGGGGCCCCTGCGGTTCCTCTCTGGATCCGACTCTGTTTGCTTGTCCACCACAGGACCGCTGGAATGCTGTGACTCCTAGGTGTACACTCCGTCTAGCGGCAGGCCTGGAAGAAGACTGAAGCTGAGCTTCATGACGAGGTTTGTAGCCGGTACAACTCACTCCATTCTAGTCACATCACATGTGACTCCATCCACGCAACTCTAAGTCCGTCTGTCTGCTTCTCATCTGCAGGGGACAAGAGTTTCCCCGGCTGTGTCATTTTGCGGCAGCCGGCGTGGCGTCCACAGGGATGGGGGTCGGTGCGGTCTGTCATTGACATCTTGAGCCGTCTCCGGTCACACCCGGACAGTCTGCTCATCTCTCAGGACGGTCGACCGCTGAACCAGCGCAGTGGACTGATTCTCACAGCGCCACTGCTGCAGGACCAGAGTCCTTCTACCAGACTGTAGTGTTTTACCTGCACACATGTCATCACACAATGTCTCACACTCACTCACACACACACACACACACACACAGAACAAGCAAAGATGGGATCTTAAAGAAAAGTTTTACTTTACACTTAGCATGCATGCACACACACGCACACATGCACACACGTACATTCACACACACACACACATACACACACACACACACATGCACATGTACATTCTCACACACACACACACATGCATACGTACATTCACACACACATGCATATGTACATTCACACACACACACACACATGCACACTTACACACACACATGCATACGTACATTCACACACACACGCATATGTACATTCACACACACATGCATACGTACATTCACACACACATGCATATGTACATTCACACACACATGCATATGTACATTCACACACACACATGCATATGTACATTCACACACACATGCATATGTACATTCACACACACACACACATGCACACTTACACACACACATGCATACGTACATTCACACACACACATGCATATGTACATTCACACACACATGCACACTTACACACACACACATACATTCGTACATTCACACACACACATACACACACACATGAACACTTAGACACACATACATGCACACGTACATTCACACACACACACGTACATTCACACACATGCATACGTACATTCACACACACGCACACATACATGCAGACGTACATTCACATACACATGTACATTCACACACACATGCACACATACACACACATGCACACATACATTCACACACACACACATGCATTCGTACATTCACACATGCACACATACACACACACACATGCATTCGTACATTCACACATGCACACATACACACACACGTGCACATGTACATTCACACACACACACACATGCATTCGTACATTCACACACACGCACACATACACACACACACACATGCACACGTACACTACCGTTCAAAAGTTTGGGATCACCCAAACAATTTTGTGTTTTCCATGAGAAGTCACACTTATTCACCACCATATGTTGTGAAATGAATAGAAAATAGATTCAAGATATTGACAAGGTTAGAAATAATGATTTGTATTTGAAATAAGATTTTTTTTACATCAAACTTTGCTTTCGTCAAAGAATCCTCCATTTGCAGCAATTACAGCATTGCAGACCTTTGGCATTCTAGCTGTTAATTTGTTGAGGTAATCTGGAGAAATTGCACCCCACGCTTCCAGAAGCAGCTCCCACAAGTTGGATTGGTTGGATGGGCACTTCTTGCGTACCATACGGTCAAGCTGCTCCCACAACAGCTCAATGGGGTTCAGATCTGGTGACGCGCTGGCCACTCCATTACCGATAGAATACCAGCTGCCTGCTTCTGCTCTAAATAGTTCTTGCACAATTTGGAGGAGTGTTTAGGGTCATTGTCCTGTTGTAGGATGAAATTGGCTCCAATCAAGCGCTGTCCACTGGGTATGGCATGGCGTTGCAAAATGGAGTGATAGCCTTCCTTATTCAGAATCCCTTTTACCCTGTACAAATCTCCCACCTTACCAGCACCAAAGCAACCCCAGACCATCACATTACCTCCACCATGCTTAACAGATGGCGTCAGGCATTCTTCCAGCATCTTTTCATTTGTTCTGCGTCTCACAAACGTTCTTCTTTGTGATCCAAACACCTCAAACTTGGATTCATCCGTCCACAACACTTTTTTCCAGTCTTCCTCTGTCCAATGTCTGTGTTCTTTTGCCCATCTTAATCTTTTTCTTTTATTGGTCAGTCTCAGATATGGCTTTTTCTTTGCCACTCTGCCCTGAAGCCCAGAATCCCGCAGCCGCCTCTTCACTGTAGATGTTGACACTGGTGTTTTGCGGGTACTATTTAATGAAGATGCCAGTTGGGGACCTGTGAGGGTGTGTTTCTCAAACTAGAGACTCTAATGTACTTATCTTCTTGCTCAGTTGTGCAACGCGGCCTCCCACTTCTTTTTCTACTCTGGTTAGAGCCTGTTTGTGCCGTCCTCTGAAGGGAGTAGTACACACCGGTGTAGGAAATCTTCAATTTCTTAGCAATTTCTCGCATGGAATAGCCTTCATTTCTAAGAACAAGAATAGACTGTCGAGTTTCAGATGAAAGTTCTCTTTTTCTGGCCATTTTGAGCGTTTAATTGACCCCACAAATGTGATGCTCCAGAAACTCAATCTGCTCAAAGGAAGGTCAGTTTTGTAGCTTCTGTAACGAGCTAAACTGTTTTCAGATGTGTGAACACGATTGCACAAGGGTTTTCTAATCATCAATTAGCCTTCTGAGCCAATGAGCAAACACATTGTACCATTAGAACACTGGAGTGATAGTTGCTTGAAATGGGCCTCTATACACCTATGTAGATATTGCACCAAAAACCAGACATTTGCAGCTAGAATAGTCATTTACCACATTAGTAATGTATAGAGTGTATTTCTTTAAAGTTAAGACTAGTTTAAAGTTATCTTCATTGAAAAGTACAGTGCTTTTCCTTCAAAAATATGGACATTTCAATGTGATCCCAAACTTTTGAACGGTAGTGTACATACACACACGCACACGTACACACACACATGCATTCGTACATTCACACATGCACACATACACACACACATGCACACATACATTCACACACACACACACATGCACACATACATTCACACACATGCACACATACGCACACACACATGCACACACATACACACACACATGCACACATACATTCTCACACACACATGCACACATATATTAACACACACACACATGCACACATACATTCACACACACGCATACGTACATTCACACACACACACATGCACACATACACACACACATGCACACATACATTCACACACATGCACACATACATTCTCACACACACATGCACACATACATTCTCACACACACATGCACACATACATTCACATGCACACATACATTCATACATACATTCACATGCACACATACATTCACACATACATTCACATGCACACATACATTCACACATACATTCACACACGCACATGCACACATACATTCACACACACGCACACATACATTCACACACACAAAAAAGGGTCCCCCATGCTTGTTGATGTGTAGAAGAACACAAAGCATGTTCTCTCTCTTTCCTCTCCTCCCTCACTCTCTCGCTCCTCACTCTCTCGCTCTCCCTCTGTCCTCTCTTTCTCTCTTCCTCTCTCTTCCTCTCTCTCATCTCCTTCCTCTCTCTCCTCTCCCTCTCTCTCTCTCCTCTCCTTCCTCTCTTCCCCTCCCCTCTCCTCGCTCTCCTTCCTCTCTCTCTCCCTCTCTCTCGTCCTCTCTCTTCCTCTCTCTTTCCTCTCCTTCTTCTCTCTCCCGCTCTCCTTCCTCCCCCCTCCTCTCCTTCCTCTCTCCCCTCCCTCTCTCCTCCCTCGCTCCTCTCTCTCTCACTCCTCTCTCTCGCTCCTCTGTCCTCCCCTCTCCTCTCTCTCTCACTCCTGTCTCTCCTCTCGCTCGCTCCTCTCTCCTCTCCCTCTCGCTCCTCTCCCTCTCGCTCCTCTACTCTCTACTCTCCTCCCTGTCTCTCCCCTCCCTCTCTCCTCCCTCGCTCCTCTCTCTCACACTCCTCTCTCTCGCTCCTCTGTCCTCCCCTCTCCTCTCTCTCTCACTCCTGTCTCTCCTCTCGCTCCTCTCTCTCTCGCTCCTCTCTCTCTCGCTCCTCTCTCTCTCCTCTACTCTCTACTCTCCTCCCTGTCTCTCTCCTCCCTGTCTCTCTCCTCCCTGTCTCTCTCTCTTGCTCTCTCCTCCCCCTCTCTCTCTCCTCTCTCACCTGTCCGTCGCTCTCTCTCTCTTTAAAAGTCAGTTTATCTCTGTCTAACACAAACACAGACCCAAGGAGAGAGACAGAGAGATGGAGAGAAGACAGACGGATGACAGCATGTTGAAGTCAAAGTGTTTCCTTACGTGACTTATTTATTGTATGTACACAGTAGCAGAATATAAGTGACAGCACGTCATAACAAAAATAACATGTCTGAAGTTCACACAGGTAAAATGTACGCATACACAGAAATGTTGCTTAGTGTTGATCAATGCCCGAACATCACAAACCATCATACGTTTCAATCACCCAGTCCACACGAATATATATATATATATATATATATATACCATACGTTTCAATCCCGCAGTCACAGGAATATATATATATATATATAGATAGATAGATACATAGATATATATATAAAAACGAGAACATTTTACAGCGATGAACAGCAAAACCAACACAACCTTCATTGATTCATCATAAAAAACACAGCACAGACACGTCCGTCCTCCACATCACAGCACACACGTGTAAATACTGACATCAATATATTCACAGAATATAGCATCTTGCCACGTGCTGAAGGTGCACATCACTTCCCTTCAACACACATCCACAAACAAACTATTGTCCAGCTCGCCGATATCGCCCTGGGCTCGGATATATTCAGTACAAATGCTAATAAACAGTCCACCAAAGTCTTCACACACACTCGAACAACAACCAGCAGAGCACCAAACGCAGGCGGCCGTCACATTTTCGCTCACAACATCCCGAATTTCTCCCCAGAAAGTACGCCACGTCTCACGGCCTGCGTGCGTGGGAGGCGGTGTGTCTTCCCAGATGACTGGCAGGTCCCTGGTTTGGATAATGGCAGCTTAGATATGTGGCGGAGGAGCGCTGGGACCTGGACATGGTCTCCATGGTGGAGTGTTAAGTGGCTCTTCCTCCTGTCCGTCTCCAGGGAACACCATGAAGCTCAAAGGACTCCTCCTGAGAGACTATTGGTACTCCACCGCTGAAGAGTCAGGATCCAAACACACTTAGGATGAGGCCCTGACCAACGACATATGTATGGTGTGTGTGCGTGTGGGTGTGTGTGTGTGTGTGTGTGTGTGTGTCAGCGTGTTAGCGATAGTGTCTGTGTCTTAGTGTCTGCTTGTGAGAGGGAGTGTTGAGAGATAGTGTGTGTGTGTGTGTGTGTGTGTGCGTGTGTCAGTGATAGTGTCTTAGTGTCTGCTTGTGTGAGTGTGTGTGCGTGAGTGAGAGGGAGTGTGTGAGAGGATCAATAGTGTGTGTGTATGTGTGTGTGTTAGAGACAGTGATATTAACTCAGACTGAATGTGTGTGTGTGTGTGTGTGTGTCAGTGGTAGTGTCTGTGTCTTAGTGTCTGCTTGTGTGAGTGTGTGTGCGTGTGAGTGAGAGGGAGTGTGTGAGAGGAGCAATAGTGTGTGTGTATGTGTGTGTGTTAGAGACAGTGATATTAACTCAGACTGAATGTGTGTGTGTGTGTGTGTGTGTCAGTGGTAGTGTCTGTGTCTTAGTGTCTGCTTGTGTGAGTGTGTGTGAGTGAGAGGGAGTGTGTGAGAGGAGCAATAGTGTGTGTGTGTGTGTGTGTGTTAGAGAGAGACAGTGATATTAACTCAGACTGAGTGTGTGTGTGTGTGTGAGGGAGTGTTTATAATGTCTGTCCATCTGGATGATGTCATGTCTCCACCTTCGCTGAAGTGCTTTCCAAAGTTCTATTCGGTTCCACCCAGTCCACGTTACTTAACACAAAGAGAAAACATATGAGAGCTAATATTACATGGTTTTGGTCAAAGCGTGAGTTTGAGTCCGACAGTGCCTTCTGTCTCCTTCCACAAACGTTCCTGAATGCCAGCAGGTGTCTAGCTGCACCGACAAAAAACTTTGGTTGACGGTTGAAAAAATAAAGTCTCTTGACTTTCTCTCCCGGCACTCCTCTTTCACAGGAGGCCGCCGTTCTCCACGGCCACCGTCGAATACTCCGCCTCGGAGACGCGCGAGGTGTCGATGAGCTTCGCCAGGCCCGTCTTGGTGGAGTACTTGAAGATGAAGGCCTTCATCAGGTCGTAGCGGTAGTTCTTGTTGATGAAGTTGTAGAGGATGGGGTTGACGCAGCAGTGGAGGAGGGAGAAGCACTGGGTGAGGTGCAGCGCCACGTACAGGAAGTTCTCCAGTTTGCAGCTGAAAGGGACGACATGGAGGAGCGACAGAGTGTCCAGCAGGAGCACGCCGTGATATGGCAGCCAGCAGACCAGGAAGACCACGATGTAGGTCAGGATGATCTTCCGGCTGATCCGGCGCTCTTGATCCGAGCCGGGTGGGATGGCACCGGCCAGGAGGACGTAGAAGATGGTGATGACCGGGAAGGGGATGGCAAAGCCCAGAATGATGAAGCTGAGCTGGATGTCCACCATCCACTCCCGGGGGCTGTCGGACGGGTAGACGGGCCGGCACAGGGTGCTGTTGGAGTGGGACGACTTGACGGCCTGGAGGAAGTAGGTGTCGGGGATGGATGCCGCCAGCGCCAGCAGCCAGACTGCAACACAAATCGCCCTGCGGATCACCTTCTTTCTGCGACTGTTGGACGAGTCGCCGAACAGAACCACGGACAGGTAGCGGTCCACGCTCATGCAGGTGAGGAAGAAGATGCTGCTGAAGAGGTTGACGCTGAAGACCAGGTGGGTGATCTTACAAACAGCTTGTCCGAACGGCCAGTGGCCGAGCTGGAGGAGCGAGCTGACCCAGATGGGCAGCGTGGCCACCACACACAGGTCGGCCACGGCCAAGTTGAGGATGTACAGGTGGGTCTCGTAGCGGTTCCTGTCTGAGCGCACGTTGACCCACACCACCAGCACGTTGGCGGCCAGGCCCACCAGGAAGATGAAGATGTAGAGGATGGACAGCGTGTAGAGGAGCGAGGTTTGGCTGAAGCCCGCCGGGCACACGAGGGTCTCCACCTGGGAGTCGTTGTCGCCATGCTCACTGGAGGAGAAGTTAAGCTCCTCCCACATCTCCATCAGCTCCGTCAGGTCGGTGGTACTCAGCGTCATGGCGAACGTCGGTGATTGACAGGTGAGTTATTAATCTGCCAAACACAAACAAAAGACATGAGAAAATAGGTTAGCACCTTATTGTAATTACTTTAAAGAGGTAAATAAGGGAGTTGTCCAAGAAGCCATTAAGACAAGCGAAACCAAACGAGTCACATGAATATTTTCCTTCAAGATTGGTCATAATAACTGGACAAGCATCAGAGTTTTAGCCACACGATGGGCCCAATCCGCCTGCATACTGCATCACCGCACTTCTGCGTGCGGAGATGTCAAATCTGAAATGACTTATTGTTCGTTTCTTTTCCAGGGTCTCTCTCAAACGTCTCCCGCTTTTTCTTTTGTGGTGGTTTGCCGGCAGGCTTGAGAAATGTTTGTTTTCCTGTTCATCACAGGGGAACATTTCCCACAGCCACCGGGTCATTTCCTGGCCATCGGTCATGGCTGGTGCTGACAACAAACCATAATTGAAGTCTAATAGGGACATTTTTTCATGTCGGTCTGATTAAAACAAGTTTTACCCGCTCAGGCAACGCTGTCATGTTACGCAGACGAAGCTGTGGTTTCAACTGGTGTCCAGCCCCATGCAGGTTAATTCCCATAATTTAGCAGAACTTCATAATGTATCTCGCTTTCAGTTTGGGTTACTTAGAAAAGTCTTTCTCAGGGCGTCCAGGTGGTGTAACGGTCTATTCCGTTGCCTACCAACACAGGGGTCACCGGTTCGAATCCCCATGTTACCTTCGGCTTGGCCGGGCATCCCTATAGACACTATCGGCCGTGTGTGCAGGTGGGAAGTGGGATGTGGGTATGCATCCTGGTCACTGCACTAGCGCCTCCTCTGGTCGGCCAGGGTGCCTGTTCAGGGGAGGAGGGGGAACTGGGGGGAATAGCGTGATCCTCCCATGTGCTACGTCCCCCTGGTGAAACTCCTCACTGTCAGGTGGAAAGAAGCGGCTGGTGACTCCGCATGTATGGGAGGGGGCATGTAGTAGTCTGGAGCCCTCCCCGGATCAGCAGAGGGGGCGGAGCAGCGACCGGGACGGCTCGGAAGAGTGGGGTAATTGGCCAAGTGCAAAAGGGGGGAAAATCCACATATATGTCGTCTTAGAATGTTTTTAGTTTCTAGTAAATCACATCTTAGCTGTGTGTAAGTAGAAGAACATATGGTGTCGTCAGCATACACATCATGTACATCATGTACATCATGTACATCATGTACATCACGCATCATATACATCATATACATCCTGTACATCATACACATCATGTACATCATGTACATCGTGTACATCATGTACATCACGCATCATATACATCATGTACATCATACACATCATATACATCATGTACATGATGTACATCATGTACATGATGTATATGATGTGTATGATGTACATCATGTACATGATGTACATCATGTACATCATGTACATCATGTACATCATATACGTTATGTGCGTCAGGTGACCGCGGGGCCAGAGATACTTCAGCTAACAGAAGTGTAAAAGCCGACTCTTCGTCTGTGAAGTAGATGTGGAATCCACTCCACAGGTCAGGTCAGACTGTGTTTGGACCCAGTGCAGGTGCCATGGTGTTCAGACCGGTTTAGGTGCCGAGGTGTTTGCAGAATGACCACACTGGCTGGGTAATGTGTCGACAACAGGCCTTTCTCCAGCCAGGAACACAAAAGCGTTCTGGGTCGGCTGTAATGAGCCGTCACAGAGCCGAGTCAGATCAGGTTTCCTCGGATCCGTGGACGTCCATAAGTCCACATGGCATCGGCCTATCTCCACCTGTAAGCCCAGTCTCACCCTCCCGCCCCACCCCACCTCACCTCACACACAGACCCTTGCATTTCATCCGGGTGTTGTTTGAAGTCGCTGTCGTCTTGATGGGTGGAGAGAGAGCTGACCTCCTCGTGCTGGACCACACAACCACATGCTGCAGTACCACAATGCATGCTGTTGTATTTCAGCTGCCTATAGGCTGACCAGGCATCCCCCTAAGGCCACAGACTCACCAACAGTGTGTGTGTGTGTGTGTATCTGGGTGTGTATGTGTGTGTGCAGCTGTGTGTATCGGCCTAGAGGCAGACGTATTGAAGTGTGTGTGTGTGTGTGTGTGTGTGTGTGTGTGTGTGTGTGTGAGGGCCTAGAGGCAGACATATTGAAGTGTGTGGGTGTGCGTGCGTGTGTGTGTGTGTGTGTGTGTGTGAGGGCCTAGAGGCAGACATATTGAAGTGTGTGGGTGTGCGTGCGTGTGTGTGTGTGTGTGTGTGAGGGCCTAGAGGCAGACATATTGAAGTGCGTGTGTGTGTGTGTGGTCGCTGGTTTCAGGAGGTTAAAAGTCCATCGTGTCACCAGAAATACTGAACTGAACTTTGAACCCTGACCGTCTCAGACCCACTAACGAGGACCGGAAACCAGATGAAGAGCAGCCACACCAGTTGTTACTCTTCATCTCCATCCAGTACCCCACTGCTCACCTTCCCACCACTGTGATGAAATATGATTAAATGCTGCCGCGGCAGCAGAACGGGGAGGTTGTGGCCAAACTGTCCAAAGCAAACCCACATGTGCAGCTTAGATCTGCCGCGGGAGGTTTTAGGGCAGACGTCTCTTCTGTCATGGTCGCAGGATGCTGGAGCCTATCCCAGCAGCCACTGGGCGGCAGCTGGGGCGACACCCTGGACAGCCCGCCAGGCCATCACAGGGCCGACCATATGTACATCACGTGTTTATTTTAATTGTGTCTCAACGACCTTAAAATGACCCCAGCAGTATTTTGGCTCTTTAACCCTCCTGTTCGTCTCATGTCAATTCATTTGGTGTTCCCGGTCCAAAATTACCGCTCTATTATAACTGATTTGACATCCATAATAATACATATATTATCACCTAATGTTTTAGCTCTTTAATAATACATGTAATGATATATTATTATTATTTTATATTATATTATATATTATCATTATTATTATATATTGTTATATATTATTATATTATATATTATCATTATTATATATATTATATATTATTATATTATAGATTATGATATAATATATCATTATTATTATTAAATTACATATTGTTATATATTATTATATTATAGATTTATATATACTATATATTATTATTATATTAAAAATTATCATTATTATATATTGTTATATATTATCATATTATAGATTATTATATACTATATATTTTCATTATTTATATAATAACAATAATGCTGATACTATATATACATAACAATGCTAATAATATAATATATGATCATATTATTATATAATGTATAATAATGTATATAATACTACATATATTATCCCCTAGTGTTGTTTTTGATCTTTTTATCAACTTTAGTTCTGGTGACCCTTGCACGTTTTGACCCTCTGCTGGTTATTTGTGGCCTGTAGGCCTCACCGGGCCGAGCTAGCACCACGCGTTTCTGAGGGGGGAAGAAAGAAAAGCGTCCCGTGACCCCAAGCAGGATAAGCGGCTTGGATAATGGGTGGATGGATCTCGTCTATTTTAAATACTGACATGTAATTATTTTTTGCCTTTACGTGCACAGTTGACTGGACGCGGGCCTCTCGGGTCTGGATTCGGGTCTGGAATCCAGACCCTCTGTCTCGGGTCTGGATTCTTTTAACACACCCGGTACGTTTATGGGACCATGTGGACGCACAACGCTCCCCCAAACCAGAGACAACGTCAGCCCAAAGGCAATCCAGAGATTGGTTTGAAACTCTGATTAGTGGTCACGCCCATATTTGCATATGAAACGGTGGTTGGTTTGGGTCGTTATGCAGCGGTATCGTTCATGAGGGTGGGAGACCTGCAGTCAGCTGAGGCTGACGAGGTCCCTTAGACGATGACGAGACGTCTCTCTCAATAAACGCCGAGTCCAGAGGAACCGGGTCACTTCCTCACCTGCATTATTGAGCATGCATCAAGACATAATCCATACTTGTTGATATCGTCAAATTCTCCGGTTTGGTCACTGAGGTAACTTTTTGGATCGCGTGGCCCGTCAGTGTTCCCCACCCTAAGTGACCCCAGTGTGTTCCAATCTTCCTCGACCTTTAACCCTCTAAAACCCTCATCGGTGATGTTTACTCCTGTCCGTCACCCAGTTTGTGTGCAGCATCCTACACGTCAACATGTGTCGCTCACATCGGTTCATCTCTGAGCATTTAAAGCCAGGTGACTGAGGGAGCTTGGACCATCAGAGGGGCCGGGGACCGTCAGAGGGGCCGGGGACCGTCAGAGGGGCCGGGGACCGTCAGAGGGGCCGGGGACCATCAGAGGGCCCGGGGACCGTCAGAGGGGCCGGGGACCGTCAGAGGGCTCGGGGACCGTCAGAGCGGCCGGGGACCATCAGAGGGGCCGGGGACCGTCAGAGCGGCCGGGGACCGTCAGAGGGCTCGGGGACATCAGAGGGGCCGGGGACCATCAGAGGGCTCGGGGACCATCAGAGCGGCGGGGACCATCAGAGCGGCCGGGGACCGCCAGAGCGGCCGGGGACCATCAGAGGGGCCGGGGACCATCAGAGGGGCCCGGGGACCATCAGAGGGCTCGGGGACCATCAGAGCGGCCGGGGACCATCAGAGCGGCCGGGGACCGCCAGAGCGGCCGGGACCATCAGAGGGGCCGGGGACCATCAGAGGGGCCGGGGACCGTCAGAGGGCCCGGGGACCGTCAGAGGGGCCGGGGACCGTCAGAGGGGCCGGGGACCGTCAGAGGGGCCGGGGACCATCAGAGGGGCCGGGGACCGTCAGAGGGACCGGGGACCGTCAGAGGGGCCGGGGACCGTCAGAGGGGCCAGGGACCGTCAGAGGGGCCGGGGACCATCAGAGGGCCTGGGGACCGTCAGAGGGACCGGGGACCATCAGAGGGCCTGGGGACCGTCAGAGGGACCGGGGACCGTCAGAGGGACCGGGGACCGTCAGAGGGGCCAGGGACCATCAGAGGGGCCGGGGACCATCAGAGGGGCCAGGGAC